>NC_081347.1:4114483-4232473 GCF_029784015.1 Lycium ferocissimum
AATTACCTAGTTTAAGTTTTGTTTTTTAAATTTTTTTAATTAATTATCGGTTTTATTACGGGAAAAACATTAAAAAACCAATATCCACGGGGGTTTGGAAATCAAAAGAAAAAAATGATTTTTTTGATCGCGGGGGCCCCGGGAAAAAGGGGCCCTTTTAAAATGGCTGATTTTCTGTTTTTATTTTTTTTTAATGGGAGGACCCCGGGGGGAAGAAGGGGGCCGATATATTCGACCTCTTTTACGCGAATTATGTGCGTAAAAGGACCGAAGTGTAAATGTACACTTTGGTCCTTTTTACGCACGTAATGCGTGCGGTGAAAGCCTTATTTACGTTCTTTTTTTTTTTTAATAGGTTATTCTGGTTCCAAAAATTTATTTTTGGGTTACAAAAGTCTTGGGCCCATATCGAAGGGAATGAGAACTTGAAACTGTGAAGGAACTCGTTTGTCCTTGTCTCGTCGCACGTGGTATGTTAATGGTAGTTTTGATTTATTTATTTTTATTCGGCGTCTGACACCCATATTAGAATCTGATTACATTTAAATTCGCACCGGATAAAACCCAATTCGTTAATTTACTCTTCTCCCTAGATTACAGATCCAAGATACTAAAGCTTCTTCTCTTGAGCATGACTTGTTCCTCTAGCATCACTACTACCTCCAACTCATGCGCTACGTCACTGAACTTGCACTCTAGATACTCCGTTTTCATCCTGCTTAACCTGAAACCTTTACCTCCGATTCTGTTTTCTGAAAAGTGGTTTTTAAAAAAGTGCTTTTGGACAAACGCCTTTTTTAGCTTCTGAAAAACAGCTTCTGCTACTCCACAGAAGCACTTATTTTCTCCCAAAAGTCTGGCCAAACACCTCACATTTTTAAATTAAGTATTTATGTAGAAAAATAAACTTTTTTGGGAAAAATAAGCTTGGTCAAACAGTCTATTAATACTAGCATTATTCTACCCAATACACTCTACCAAACGATCGCTTAATCGGCTTAGGTAGGAAGTAGTATTATATTTAGGCTATTTTGTAGAAACGTGTTACAGTCAAATATAGAGTAACAATACAAACTTAGCATAACACTTTGAGTAACTAATGGTGATACTGTTACTAAATATGATAAATTTCTAAATATTCACAGGTGATCAAAAGGGTACATTTTAACTAATTGAATGTTACACATTTTAGTTAAATACAACAAGGGTCAAACTTAATATTTACGACTAATTAAGGGACTTATTATATTATTAATCTGAGATAAAAAGTCACTCGACCTAATTCAATATAAATTCATGCCGATTTATAATTAATTAGGCGTTTAGCCACAAAAATTATTCACTTTATTCCGGAATTTTTTTTTCACTTTTCAGCGTTTGACCATAAGAATTTCGAATACAATTTCTTTTTAACTTTTTTATAATTACATTTTATCAAAAACTACAATTTCAAAAACCATAACCAAACACAATACCAACTCCAACTCTAAAATTTCAAAAAAAGTTTTTTTTTTTTTTTTTTTTTTTTTGGTATCTATACATAAACGGGCCTAAGTTACAAATTAGGTAAAATTGTGTATTAAATGCCTTTTCACGTCATTCATCCAAAAATTTACTCCATTTGATTGACTCTCTCTGATGCAATTCCGTGACACTTCACTGACATTTTCTACCTTTTTCTCTTTAATTGAGTCCCCGTACACAATTTATTCCTTCTTTTATCACTTCATTTATCCTGTGATTTGCTTTGACATTTTTAAATTTTTCAAACGTCGATTTGACCAATTTAATATTTATTTTGACCTATTTAACGAGCCAGAAGTGTAGTTAAAGCTTTAAGTCAGATCTATTCGAACGAAATGAGTAATTAAATCTTAACTGCATACTGTATTTATCATGCTTTAATAGTATTTTATCATGACATATTATCTTTGCTTTGAGTTGATTGTTTTTGTGTCGAGCGTCTATCAGAAATAACTTTTCTACCTCACAAAGAGAGAGGTAAGATATGCGTACACTCTTTCCTCACAGATTTCACTTTGCAAGGTTACACTAGGAGCCTGTTTGGATTGGCTTATAAGTTGCTTATAAATTTATTTTTTTTGAATGTTTGGGTCATTTAAAAAAATTTTGTCTTAAAATAAGCCCAAAAAATTAATTTAGCACGTTTGACTTAGCTTATCTACAGCGGCTAATAAAAATTAAGTTCAGTACTATAAGTCGCTTTTTTAAGCCCGTCAGGCGAGGTGCCCAAGACTTTTCTAACCCAAAAATAAATTTTTGGAACCAAAATAACCCATTAAAAAAAGAAAACCTAAATAACCTTCTAGCACAGATTATGTGCGTAAAAGGACCAAAGTGTAGTTTTACAACGCAAGTCCTTTCACATACAGCATTGCGTGCGTGGCGGCCCCCCCCCCCCCCCCACACAAACCCCAACCTTCATTCTTTGAAAATCAAACTCAATTAAGCTTTTTTCCATACTTTGATCGAAAATTAGTCACGTTTCAAAACACCGGAATATAAATATTTTATATAAAACTTAATATTTTTTTCGTGTACAATAATATCCACTCATTACATCAAGTATACATATACATTTAGATCGTCGTTTTAGAGATTGTAAAGTGCTCCGAAGTAAGTTTGAAAACTTATCATACATATATGTTTAAATCGTCGTTATACGGTTCTAATTAATATAGGACATCGCATGAGTTATTATTAATCGACAATAAATACTAAAATAACTAATTATCATTAAAAAAAATAATACCCAAAATTATATATAATATTAACATAAAATGTACATTTTATTTACAAATATACAATCAACTAAGGCCTAAGGATCCTCACAACCCCGCAAACCTCACTATCATCGGGATCCTCTCTCCTCCTCTTAATGATGATGATTTATGGCATGATCATCCTTTCTTCCCTTCCGAGGCCCTGGGTGAAAATATGCTTCCTGTGGGAGACGGCGGTGGTCTCCACCTGAGTAGCCTTAATAGATGCCTTAGGAGATGACTCAATCGGAGAGGGCGGACCACAGACAAGAATGAACTCGAAATAACATATAAACAATTTAATTTAGATTTATCATAAATTAAACATGAAATAACATATAAACAATTATTTAATAAATTATTTCTTTAAAAAAAAAAAAAAAAAAAAAAAAAACTTGTGTGTCGACGACCTCCGAGATGGGCCGATCGAGGAGGGCTCCAGTCGGCTCCTCGGTGGTCTCTTGAGCGCTACCGGGCTGGAATGAGTGAAGACGGGTCAATACGAACAAGAGAGACGGGTCCCGGACGCTTGAAGAATGAAGTTATAATACATGTAAATAATTTAGTTTAGATTAATAAAATAATTAATTAATACATTATTTTATTTGTAAGAAAACAAACTTGTGTGTTGATGGTCTTTGAGATGGCATGTGAGGAGGCTCGGAGCGGCCGCGGAGCGGAGATGCGGATGAATGCAGAAGTCCGCTTTGGGCGTAAGGAGGAAGAAAGTAGTCATCGAAAATAATATTCAAGTCATGTCCTCGTCTCCGTAGTCGCTATAAGTAGATCACTAATCGGCACCTTCGTGGAAATGATGACCAAGGATCATAATGTGGGACCGTATCCCGGCGATATCCAAGTCTCCGTGAAGTCGACGGCCGGAAGAAGAAATCGACGGGATATCTATACCGAAACTTTGACGACGAACTATATCGTCGAGGGCTCGTACTAGACCCTCTGCAACCCGCAGGCCACCTGCCGCCGGCCCGACCCCTCTATCGGCCTTACCGCCAGAACACCCCTACGAGTGCGAGGGCTGCGGAGCATCTTCGTCGACAAGATGCCACTCCACGTGCTGTGTCGCCTGGTATCGGTAAGATTAACTATCCGTGCGCATATGCCGCTATCCTGGGATCGGTGGACTCAAGTAAGGGAATGCTCTCATGGCGTATCGTCGAGTCGTCCGTAGCTGCATATATTTGCAAATTTTAAGAATCGAATAAATTCGTAAAGTAATACATAATAAGATGACGATTGAAGAAACTTACTAGCGCCTCATACGCTCCTGAGAGTGATGCATGTCCTCGATTATCAGGACGCGGCGTCGAGGGGTTGGTAATCAAGGAGCGAGTGATACACATGTACCACGTCATGTACTCATGGACCGGAGTGTCATGTTTGACCGCCGCTAGAGTCGTCATCCTCTCGTTCCATGAATCGACTTGCGGTGCGCCACGCGCCCGTGTCGCCTTGTCGATCGAACGCTCGTCCTCGGTATAGTAGGTGTGCTCCCGACGTGTAGCCGCGGGTATGATGCGTACATGCCCAAGCGTCGTAATACGATCGAGGTGCGTAATCCTCGACGATGTCCATATGGATCGATGGACACCGTGCCATCCACGTGTGCTCACCAGCCACACAAAACGGCGGCATCGACCCGAAATACGTTAAATACGGCGTCCGTATGAAAGCCTATAAAAGGAATTCAACTAGTTAACAATAAAAGACTAACAAAAATAACAAACTAATGTTAAATCAAAAAAAACTTACCTCGGGCGCGGGTCGTGCGGTCTAACTTATCCCTAAACGGGACAATGACACGGTGCGTCCCCGCCTCTCGGTGTACGGCTACCATGACCATCTCCGCGCGTATTGCATATCCTCAGCAACATAGTCATCGGGAGGGTGAGCAACTATTGGCTGAAAAGGTCTCAACCTAGTCCACACCCATATCTATCATAGTCATCAAAAAAATTATTTATCAGTCGTCATTTCAAAAAAATATATTTAGTATTTTATCTACACACACTTAAATATATTACCTGAAGAAGAGAGCTAAATGCAGTGACCTCAAGCCTCTTGCCCATAGAGGCTTGATCAAATCCTCTGTACATGTAAGCCAGGACAGCGGCGCCCCTCGTAGCAACATCCCGGCGGTCTAGATCCTTAATAAAGAGCAGATACCTCATGCTCATATTCGCACCCGACGTGTTCGGGAACATGATGCCCCCGAATATGATGAGAATATATAAACGAGCACGTCGATCAACATCAGCCTGAGGCGTCGCCTCGTCAATTGGATCCTGCAGATCTACGAAGCGCAAGTGAGCATAGAGGGAGGACCGCAACAACCGACTCTGTCCACACATATCCCTCTGCAGAGGCTCGAAACCGATGAGCCTAGTTAACTCCTGGCGATACGGTAGCATCTCCGGAGGCTCCACTCTATACAATGCCTGTCCATCAATCTGTAGACCATAAATCACCTCGACATCCTGTAGGGTGATGGTAGCCTCGCCAGTGCGGAGATGAAATGTATGGGTCTCCAGTTGCCAGCGCTCAATCATGGTCGTCACTAGAGCCCTATCGTGCACAAGCCGACCAACCTCGATGCACCGGTAGATACCGCCAGGATGTAGTATATCTATGACACGGAGATGTGGGGAATAACCTCAGAATATCCCGTGCGACTCACGAACAGTGCGGACCACTCTACCAGAGGATCTCGGTGCATCCCATACATACTGGGACCTATGCTCATGCTGTATATAAAGTACCTCTCTATTGTCGAAGGACCCCGGCTCCATAGTGGTGTCCTATCTATTTTAGGCATTTTAAATTAATCATTAATACATGAAGTAAGGATTAAAATGGTATATTTTTTCCGTATTTTAAATTAATCATTATTTTTTTAATTAATCTCTAATACGTAGTATTAGTTATGTAATATTTTACCGAGAAATTATACAAAGGATTGAATCCTAAACTAAGGTTTTTCAATTTCTAATTAGCAAATAAATAAATTAACAATTAAAGATATAAAGATTAATAATTAACAAATCAAAAAATTAACAATTAGCTAGCAAACAATTAGCATATAATTAATAAATAAAAAATTAACTAACTAATCAAATAATAAAAAATTAATTAGCATATAATTATTAAATAAAAAATTAACTAACTAATCAAATAATTAACAAATTATTAAAAAATAAACAATTGGCTCAACAAAAACTAAATAAATAATTAGCTAGTCTAACAATTGAAATAACTAATCTAACAATTACCAAATACTAAATAAACAATTAATAAAAAATAAATAATTAACTAACTAATCAAATAAAAAAATTAATTAGCATATAATTAATAAATAAACAATTAACTAACTAATCAAATAAAAAAATTAATTAGCATATAATTAATAAATAAACAATTAACTAACTAATCAAATAATTAATAAATTATTAACAAATAAACAATTGGCTTAACAAAAACTAAATAAATAATTAGCTAGTCTAACAATTGAAATAACTAATCTAACAATTACCAAATACTAAATAAACAATTAACAAATTAACAACAAGTAAAAAAATAAAAAAAAATAAAAAAAAAGAAGAAAAAACGGGCTGAAAACAGCCCTTTTGCGCACAAAAAAAGTGCGTAAAAGTTTTTTTTTATTCATATTCGCACAATAGTAATGTTTAGGTTAATAATGTAATAGAAAATCGTAGTAAAATACCTAGATTGAAGCTTTGATTTTGAGTTTTTGAATTGAATTATGTCGCATTTTTATTGCGAAAGAACTTGTTCTGAAACTTTAATATATCAAAAATATTGACTTTTGGGTTGGAAATCAACAAGAAAACGACGTTTTTGATCACGTGGGACCACGGAAAGGAACCTTTAATGGCTGATTTTTTTATTTTATTTTTGAATTGGGGGCACCAGTGGGGAAGAAGAAGGGCCCGATTTATGTAACCCCTTTTACGCACAGATTCTGTGCTTAAAAGGACTTCAGTGTAAAATTACAATTTGGTCCTTTTACGCACATAATCTGTGCGTAAAGGCTATTTAGGTTCATTTTTTTTAATGAGTTATTTTAATTTCAAAATTTTATTTTTGGATTATAAAAGTCTTGGGCCCTCCGGACAGGCTCTAGATATGTTATTATTGTTATTATTGATCTAAAGTCCGAAACACCTGGACATTCATACCGTACAAACAAATGAAGTGCTTAGTTTCTTTATTATATCAATTAACTGATCACTAGGTCTTACTAAATTATTTTTTATTTCACAAAGAAAAAAATACAGAAAAATAACTAAGTCCAGTCCCATACAACAGTTATTACCTCCTTACATAATCAATTACACATAGTTTGGCTAATTAAAGCAAAAACCCCTTAAGATTTTCAAGAACATTATAAACTTCCAAAAGAAGATACTGGCAGGTGAGCATGTGGGAAAACAGTAATCACTGAAATAGCTATAAGCCTAGAACTTTAAAGCTTGAATAATTACTGCCAATTTGTCATATCAATTTGTACCTGATTTTCACTATTTTTTTTTTTTTTTTTGTTTATTGACTTTACTTGAAGGTACTACTCTGTATTTACTTTTTATCAGGAGTTGGTCGACCTGATTTTCAGTACTTACAATGGTTTTGATTTAACGTGACAATTTAAACTTTAATGTTGTTTCGAATAACAATGGTGTACAAAGGAAAAAAAAATAAAAAATTATGGTGGTAGAGCTCAACTAAGAGCCCGTTTGGATTGGCTTATAAATTGCTTATAATTTGCTTTTCGAACTTTTTGAGTGTTTATCAGTTTTAAAGTCATTTTGTCTTAAAATAAGCTCAAAAAAAAATAGTGGCCCATTGACTTAACTTATCTAAAAAACGAACATAAAGGTAAAAACGTTTTTTATAAGCAAAAAAAATAAGTTAGACTACTCCAACTTATTTTTTTAGCTTATAAGTTAACGAAATGAACTATGCGCAAGTAAACATCCAAACAGGCTCTAACACTAGTTGTGTGAGGCGCCACCCATTGCTTGATAAGTGAAATTTTGAGTCCCACTAGTAATTTTGCTTGCCCACCCTTTATATATTCTTTTCACTTTATCATTTTCTTCATATTTTTTTTAACCAAAATATAGCAAGAGAAAAAGGTACCAGATGATACGAAATATTTTTGATTGAGCCATACAATTTCATAGTTCAACCAACAGACATTTAGGAGGCACTAGGACATGTAATTTGAAATCATGCGATAAAATTAATATTTGGACATGTATTTTATAAAAAGTAGTTATATTACTATTTATGTTAAATTTTCTTTTTTATTAAACTAAAGTTTGATTAATTGATGTTGTATTTTTTTAAAAAAAGTATTCTAGTAGCGTATTAATTTTGTTATGAACTGTAACTTGCTCATTTAGTAAGACTGTATGAGAATTGAGAATATTTTTATAGTTTTCACAACTTGTAGAATTTTTATGTCTATAAGAAAAAATACAACTTAAGAAATTTAAAATGCATATCCAAACATGATTTCATCTCATGATTTCAAATCATGTCCAAACGGCTCCTTAGTTTTCAGTAATAAATTTGTTGTTAATTTGCCTTCTAGTTCTCACCTAAAAAAAAGAGGATATTTTTCTTCAAAATTTTAAATATATGCAAAACATATAAGTGAAAGTGGTTACAATACAAGGAATAGTTAATGCATTTCTGAAATTGCTTTTAACAAATTACATTTTTTACATGGGATTTAAAAATTGTATTCTAGCAAGGTGATCTATAAATTATATTTTGCGAACCTGTTTGGTATGAGAATTATTCACTTTTCACGAAATATTTTTTTCACTTTATTTGAAAATCAGTGTTTGGCGTAAATATCAAATGCAACTGTATGTGAAATTTAGAAAATACCTAAAACCCTATTTTCACCTTTTTTGCGTTTTTCACTTTCAGTACATTCAAACAACAAACACAACTCCATCTTTGACTCCGACTTCAAAATTTTCAAATAAAGTGAAAAATATTTGGTTCCCATGGCCAAACACCTACATACAAATGTGAGTTAAGATAAACCTCGTTTTTTAAAGGGTTTATTACCTCAATTGACTTAAAATGCATGTATGTCACATTTCGCACATATTTGCATATTTCAGATTTCTAATTAAAATTACTCCTTCCGTCTCAATTTATATGGTATTGTTTGATTTGACACAAATTAAGGTTAAGAAAGAAATGAAGATTTTTGAAAATTACGGTCTAGAAATCTTAAACATTTGTGTGACTATAAATTATTTCGTTAAAGGTAAAAAGAAAATTTAAAAGTTAAGTTATTTCTACTTTCTACTAATTATAGGAAGGTAACTTTTTATTTTTATTTTTTATAACAGACTAAAAATGAAATGATACCATATAAATCGACACATAGGAAATATGCATTAGTGAAATTCGATAAAAATAAATTCCATGTTTTGGTGAAAAAATCATAAAGGAAATCATGCGGAGTAATTATTTTCCATACAGAAAAAAAGCTTTATCTCTATGCCGGAAATTTGATGTGGAAGAAATAGATGAGTTAAAAATTTTTGACTCTGTAGAAAAAGAGTTAAAAAGCTTGAAAGGCAAAGAAGATCATTATGTAGTTCGCCTAATTAATAGTACTTCGTACTCCATAATTAATTCATTCTTTAATCATCATGAGTTAGACATGAATTTGAGTCTAGTAGATTTTATCCGTTTTATAATTGGACATAAAAACAATCTTTCTTCGACTATCCTTCCTGTCTTAATTCTAATAGGTCATTTGGTACACAGGATGATAAGGTGGGATATTGCAATACTTTAGTTTAATTTTGTACTCTGTTTGATAAAAAGTGTAAATTCATTTCATGATAAATTTATACTTCTACCAAACAAGGTAAATGATGTCCAAACTTAATGATGGAATATCCCACTTTATTCCATTAATCTTGAGATTATTTTATCACATCTCTTAGATGGGATAAATTAGTCTCAGTATTATAATCTCAGGACTATAATTCCAGGATAACTTAGTCCACATACCAAACAACCCCTTATTGTATTGCATTTTGTGATCCCTCATTCTTTCATTACAAAAAAAAATGAGTAATTTGCGAAGGTTGAAAGTTACAATTCGCGAAGGTTTCAGCCTCTTCTAACAACTAATGGAGGCTAAAACCTTCCACGAATTGCAACTTTCAATCTCCGCGAAATATTTTTTTTTTTTGTAGTGGCTTTTCAAATAGATGGGATCTAATATCAATATATATCAGCTCCACGTTTGGATTCCCTACAACGAGTGTGCTAGAGCCATCAACGAGCTTTAACTTATCCAATGACGTTATAGGTTAAGTGAAGTGAAAATGACATTTATACCCGAATAAAGTGATCAATAACATCGCTACAATGGTACGTTATCCTCTATTCGAGACTAAAATAGGTTAGAAAAATGATTTTCATATCTTAAAAAGAAATACTTTGTTAATATCTAGGTTCATTCCTTAATCCTTAGTCCCTCATGTTCATAATAAATGTTCACTTAGTCTTATTTTGATTCAAAATAAGTGTCTACTTACAAGTTAATAAGGAATTAACTATACTTTTTCAAATTTGCCCTTATTAAGTGTTAAGTGACAAGATCTTAATGTGTCAAGTTAGTTATACTAATATGCAAATTTTAAATAAGGATAGTTTAATCAAATTACCTATTTATTTTTAGAAGTTAATACTTTTTAAAACGGTGTGCTAAAGGTTAAGTAGACACTTGAACCGAGTATACTAATATGTTAATTATACTATATTACTCCCTCTGGATAAAAAAAAAAAGTGTTCATTTAGCCTTTTTCTCTTGGGTAAAAAAAAGTGTCCACTTATCAAATAAAAAAGAATTATTTTTTTCTTCCGGATATTCCCCTATTAAGTGTTATAGATCAAATCTCAATACCTATTTAATTAGGGATAGTTTAGTTAAATTACCTATTTTTGTCTAGGAGTTACTCCCTCCGTCCCATAATAAGTATCACCTTAGCCAAAAAAAATTGTCCCATAAAAAGTGTCACCTTAGGAAACTAAAACATAAATTGACTTCTTTTTTTTTCAATTCTATCCTTGGACAATAAAGTAACATCTAAATGATGATTGAAAAATCCACATAATAACTTGGTATTATTGGATTCCCAATTTCAAAAGATTTACTTTTTGTGCATGTTCTAATCAAGAGGTAAAAGTTATTTGTTTTTGTTACATAGGGGTAAAATAATTTGTCTTTATGATATAGGGGTAATTTGGTAAACTTTATGTTGCATTATTGGTTCCTTAATATATACTACTCCCTCCGTCCTATAATAAGTGTCACCTTAGCTAAAAAAATTTATCTCATAATAAGTGTCACCTTAGGAAACCAAGATATAAATTGACTAGTTTTTTCCAATTTCACCGTTAGAAAATAAAGTAACATCTAAATAATAATTGAAAAAGCCACATAGTACCTTGTTATTGTCGGATTCCCAATGTCAAAAGGTTTACTTTTTGTGCATGCTCCAATCAAAAGGTAAAAGTAATTTATTTTTATTATATAGGGGTAATTTGGTAAACTTCACATTACATTATTAGTTTCTTAATATGTGTATTTTTGGCTAAAGTAACACTTATTATGGGACTGAGGGAGTATGTTTTTGGCTAAGATAATATTTATTATGAGATGGAGAAAATAATATTTTTGTAAGAGATGTGTATATGGTTAAATGAACTTTTTTTTATCCGAAGGATTAACATATTCCTAATGGTTGGAATATTGGATTATGCATTAGTGTTAGACATTTTATCTAAATTATTGCAGACCCTTTATCTCTCTCGTGATAAGTCATTATGACAATCATTACGGTGAAACCCTTAGTTGCTCCCTTATTTCTTCGCATGTTAGCTTTTGAATGAAATTAAAACTGTGCAACTGTTTTATCAAGTTCTTGAATTAATGAAATTAAATGGCGTTTAACAAATGCTAACGTCCGCTACTTCATCTATATATACATTCTCATGTTCCTTTCTTTTTGAAAGAGATTAAAGTACAAATTCTCCCTCCCGCATATTAGAGCCCGTTTGGATTGGCTTATAAGTTGGGCATATTATTCGCCTTTTTTTGAGTGTTTGCTAGGTTTGTCTTAAAATTCGAAAAAAAATAAAATTTTGTAAGGCGCAAAGTTTTAGAAATAAGCCAATCCAAACTCTTATATTCCTATTAAAATAAAATTTTGTTAGTTTTTATGTTCCTACTTTATATTAGAAGAGCTTATTGAATTCTACAAATACACCTATACTGGGTAAATATTCTTAAGGATATTGTCTTTAACGTGCACTCGCACCCTTCGAAAAAAATTATGTATATATATGTGTATATACCTTGAGAAATTAGTATCTATTTAATTGTGCCCTCTAACAAACGAAAGCGTCTTTGGGGCATGTTGGTCGCAACTGTTGCTTCCCTTACATGTCACCTCGGATTAAACCCGAATGTCACTTTTAATTATTTTTTTTAGCCTATTTTTAGAAAAACAATAAGCGTTAATTGAGCTCGCCCAGATTCGAACCTGCACTGTCACCACATGTTGCACAACCTTAGCCACTGTGATATCTCTTTCAATTGCTTCATTGTGTTAAATTTTATTTATTACACATATTTGACCCATATATTTGTATTTTCATCACTGCTAAGTTATTAGTGACCGATCCGACACAGTATTATTTCTCAATCGTCATTAAAAATTTTATTGGCGTTTATGTTAAAATAATAGTGCCCCTGCTGTCTTAAAATCCTGGATCCGCTTCTGCGTGATAATCACCAAAGGATGTGGTGCAGCAGGTGGGACTTTGCTCCTTCCTTAATCAAAGATATCGGGTTCGAGCCTTGGTTATAGAAAATCTTTCATACACAGCGTTTCCCCCGAATGGACCCTACGCGATGCGAATTCGAATTACTCTCCTCCAATACGAGCACCAAACACTGGATGGAAAAAAAATGATGCTCGTGATTTGTAGATGCTAGATTTGACCGTAGGCACTTAGTAGCTCAGTTGGTTGGCTGCCTGAACTTTCACCTTATTATTGAGGGTTTGAATCCCCACATTGTAATTCCCTCCCCATTTTCCCTTCCCCCATGTAATAAAGTAATAAAGCATTAAAAAAAATGCTAAATTGGACCACACATACTAATAAATGGAAAGAAAAAACATGTACATCTTTTTTTGAATGAAAAGAAAGAATTTAATGTAACAATTTAAACTTCATTACTAAACAAATTTGAATGAAAGTCTTTATTGCACAAAGATTTACCACATTTTCTTACCACTTTTTTGGGAACAAATCTATAAACACAAAAAAAAAAAAAAAAAAAAAAAAAAAAGAGTATCAAATGGTGTCTGTATAAAGTCCAAAAATATATAACGCGTGCCTTTCATATATTTATATAATATATTTTAATCGTTAATTTGTAATACCATCTCAATTTTCCATAAATATAGTGTATCCAAAAATCAAATAGTTATGGGCCGGTACTGTTCACTTGTTCAAGATTGGGGCGAGCCCAACTAATGTTAAGAACTCCAAAGTGGCCATGTATATTCAGGTGGGTGCTCTTTTTTCATTTTTCTATTCTTATTGGGACATAATCATGTGAGCTTTTAATACGTTTGAATAAACTGGACTTAGAATAAAGATACATTTAACTTTAACTATATTATTTAAAAAGATGAGAGACTTTTCAAAGAAGTTCAAAAAGAAAAATATGACAATCATAAACATTTAGCATGATTTTTATTCTTATCATTAACATGCACCATGTACTGTCGTTGCCCCTTTCTAGGTTATCACAAATTACTTTTATTTTCCTAATAAGTTCGATAAAAAATATTCTCGTTTATCGTTTCTAGTTCGTCTGACCAATAGATGCATTAGTAATATATACTACTGTTCATCCATTAGTATGTTACATCAATGGATACAAACTTAGTATAAATATATTATTGTTTGAATCTTGCTCGTCTCTATAAGTCGATGATCGTGGAGTGCACTCGTCCCTATTAGTGATAGTTGAAGTGTTGTGGCATAGATTCATGTTCAAATATTGCGTAATAACTTATCTCTTTCTTGTGAATATTATGCGATATAAATTGTTTATGTAGACTTCATTTTGTTGCATATAATGTTCATGTCATTTTAGATGGTTAATATGTATGCAGATCGAATGACTAAAATGCTAAAATGTCTCGCTTGTAACCATATTGTAATTTTCAATACAATGGACAAATGTGATTTACATTGGCGATCTAACAGATGAAAGACAATATGGATTGCCCCAAAAGGTTTCCAAAGACCAAAGAAGAAAAATTGACAAAAACTAATACACACTCCGTTCCATTGCTAGAGAATTCAAAAAAGATTTTGGTTATAATTTTATAGAAAGCAAAGAGAAGTGTTTGTGGACCAACTTACTTTAGGCTTGCTGAACAATGACCTGTAATGATTGTAACCAATGGAGATGTCTAAGTTGGCCTAAGAAACGGAGGGATCATTGCTAACACATTCATATATTTTATTTTATTAACATATGGTAATTATTATTGATAAGGCCTCTATTAGAAACACTCCATAGCTAAAAAAAAAAAAAAAACGATCGATATCTTTATTTATACAATTTTATATTGAAATGTTTTGCATTTGAAAGGCCCAAATCACAACTAGAATACCGGTATTGATAAGCTTATATTAAAAGAGAAACACTCCATATCTAATAATTATATATATAATAAAAAAGTTATACAAAAAACAAGAATGGACCATACATATATATGTATAACTTACATATACTTATATATATGTATAACTTAATATATATAGTATATATACTTATATACTACATATATATATATCCATATATAATGTATAACTTAATATATATACTAAATATATATAACTTAATATATATACATATATACTATATATACTAAATATGTGGATAACTTAATATATATACTATATATATGTATATATATATATATACTATATATATACTATATATACTTAATATATATCTAAATATATGTATAACTTAATATATATACTATATATATATTAAGTTATACATATATATGTATAACTTACATATACTTATATATTGTATAACTTAATATATATACTATATATATGTATAACTTAATATATATACTAAATATATGTATAACTTAATATATATACATATATACTATATATACTATATATACTTATATATATATACTAAATATGTGTATAACTATATATACTTAATATATATACTAAATATATGTATATAACTTAATATATATATCTATATATACATTATATATACTTAATATATATACTAAATATATGTATAACTTAATATATATATATATATACTTACTATAAGTATATACTATATATATACATGAGCCATATTTTTTATTCTTTATTTATACAATTTTATATTCACCAGCGAATGTTTCGCATTTGAAAGGCCCAAATCCCAAGAAACAACTAGTTGTGCGTAAATCATTACATCTACTATGTTGCTGTTTTTTTTTTTTTAATTTCGGGTGGTCGAATGGATTAACAATAGGTGGCTAATAAAAAAGTTTATTACTCGTAATATATTGTTATTTTAAGAACAGAACTAACCAAAATGATTGAAAGTAAAGCATTACAAATTCTGCATATACAAGTATGATTCTATCGCCAAATCAATTTACCAAAAAGAACAAATTTTTTCAATAATCCAAATATTTCTCTTTGGGATTTATAAATTTTTTGCTCGAGAATTTAATACGTTGCAAGTTCTTTCTTACCAAAATTTTTGGATCTCCTTGACATTTTAAATAATTAACATGGTCATTGAAGGAATTACAAGAGTTGCAACTTAATTTTAAATTTAAATTATAAATGATCGAAAGTTCTTTCATTTTTCACCTTCTTTGTTCACCTCACCGGTTCACTTTAATTTTAAATTTTCTTTCAATCTTCCATGTCCTGTTTGATACTTAATAGTTAATATATAGTAGTAGTAGTAGTAGTGTTACAGTATCTGCGAATACTGTTTTAATTACTAATACTTGGTTGATCATTGATATTTGTATATACCTAACTAAAATTAATCTTCGAAATACTGGTGAAATATTATAACGTCTTACATCGTTCAACCATATGGCCATGTACGCAAATGTTCCTTTTTAGGCCATAATTTAAATTTTGTCCCTATTTTAAAAGTTGTGCCAATATAGCTCTTGAAAACTTATCTTTTGGGGGTAATATTAAATCCCGGGTATAATGTTGTTCAACCTTAGTTTAATATTTGCAATAACTTACAAAAAGTTAGACTGTGGTTTAACATTTTTAGTTTGCTCAAGATGAATCTTTAAGTCATAATCTAAAGTATATAAGTTGTAAGAGAAATAAAAGAGGGCCATTTACTAAATAATTATTCAAAAAAGGATTAGATGACAAAGATTTCTGGATAATATCTTCAAATAGAATGTAAAAAAAAAATTATGGGCTACCTTATTTGATACCGTTATTTAGTTGTACCTATTTTTTAATTTTTTTTACACGTCTACTCATTTCGAAACTACTTCCTACGTGAAGTGTCTGAAATTACATATGAATGAATTCAAGCAAAAATGGTTGAACTTCAACCACATAAGCATGGATTTTAGTCATATGAAACTATGGATACCACGAATTTAAAGTTGTTCTAAAGTAAATAAACTTACATATTTTTTACGCACTTAATATGTGACTTTAATAGTGATCTCAAATTCGGATATGTGTGCGCTTTAGCCTAATTGAATTACTCCTTCCGATTAAAAAAGAGTGTCCACTTATCTTTTATTTTTTGGTTAAAAAATTGTGTTTACTTATCAAATCAAGAAAGAATTAATCATATCTTTTCATATTTGCCCTTATTAAGTGTTTAGTAACCAAATCCCACCACCTATTTAATTAGAAGTAATTTAGTTAAATTACTTATTTTTATTTAGGAATAAATATTTTCTTAAAAATTATGTAAATAGCCAAGTGAACGCTCTTTTTGAACCGGAGGGAGTAACAATCAGTTGGGCCAAACTTCAAACCATAATCAATAACAAGGGCCCACAGAAAGCAACTGCACGTTGTCCAACTAAGCAGAAGAAGCCCAGTTAAACATGGCACACTCACGTATTCCCTCCGCCTTATCTTTAAAAAAACTAGGTGCATTAAATATTCTCCCTCCAAGGTGTCCTAAATGAATAGGCAAAATAAATAGAGCAAACTAATACTTCTTCCGTATAAAAAAGCGTGTCCACTTAATTATTTACATATCTCTTAAAAAAATATTAATTTCTAAAAAAAATAGATAATTTGACTAAGCTACCCCTAGCTAAATAGGTGTTAGGATTTCATTACCCAACACTTAATAGGAGCAAATTTAAAAAAATAAGGTTAATTCTTTCTTGATTTGATAAGTGATAATTCTTTTGGCCAAAGAAAATTTAAGTGAACAATGCTTTTTTTGATCCGGAGGGAGTGTATTTGATCAAACTTTCAAAAAATTATTTATTTGAAAATCACTTTATGTTAAAATATTTTAGAGAGTAGCAATTTGTCTTTACCTAATTAAATTATAAATCATATTTATCATTATTAAAAGAAACTATACTAAAGTGCTTTAGAGAAAACTAAAAACAATCTCTGTTCTTTACTCAAAATCACTTACTCCTATTATTTTTCTAAAATCTTGGCCAAACACCTTAATTCTCAAAAAAAAAAATCTTCAAATAATAAGCAATTTGGGCTTCTTAAAAGCTTGACCAAACATGCTATAACTTATAAGTTATGTATATTATTGGTAAGTTATTATGAGCAAATCTAATATGATAACCTGAGAAATAAAATATTAAGTTGTTATAGTGCGTTGAAATAAATTATTGGTGTAAACCATTATTTGTGTTTATAAATTAAATTCAAATAACCAAAAAAAAAAAGGATAAAGGCAACATAATTGCTGAGAGCGAGTCCTTATTACATGAGAAGCGCATATAATCTTGTGAATACTGAAGCCTTTGGGTGGCACTCTTTTATGTCACCAATAATCCTACCTGTCGTCTAATACCATTTTTACTTTGTAAATTTTAACTTTTGGTCCCTTGAGGTTTTGCATTGCTTTCTATTTAGTCCTTCATGGTTTCAATGTCTTTAATTAGGGGCATTTTAGTCAAGTTATCTATTTTTACCTAGAAGTTAGTATTTTAGGGGGGTGTGAAAATGGCTAAGTGAACCCTCTTTTTAATCTGGAGGGAGTAGAAAGTAATTGTTTCGTCATCCTATTTCTACCCCCTAACACCACCCCCCCCCCCACCTTTTTTTCTCAATTAACAATTATTCTTCTTTTTTTTTTTAAAAAAAAAAATGTTATATAGTTTGGCTGTTTGAGAAAAAAATAAATCATTGTTATCTTATTGAAATGCATTTTGAACTAATCGATTTCTCTCGTTTTTTAATATTACGTGATTTCGTCTAGCTCAAATTTGAGATATTTTTTCATATCATGTGAGAATAATAATGTAAGAACTAGTAAAGTATACTAAGACGTTTGTCAGAATCATATACGTTGAAGAAACTTGATATACTGAACTCGTAATTTCAAGAGAAAGTGTGATTCTCTATCTTTGATTAGGAAAGCAGCATATAGCATGGGTAACGTTTGTTTATTCTCATCCTCTGGTCTCTCTTCCATGTTGGAGGCCAAACATTATGTCAAATTTCCCAACTTGGGAGCTCCGTTAGCCTCTAATACATTCGTAGATCTTCTAAAATAAAAAACACTATTTTAACCTTAACTACAACTATATATTAAACACACGGGACGCTAAGTGGTAACACAATAAATATGGAGTGCGGGAGAAGCACTATAAATTTTGCGTGGAAACTCCGATAACTACTTTGTTCTAAAATAGAGATATTCCTTATCGTAAAAGTAGCTAGATGCACGAATAATGTAATGATTGTTCTGCTATCTTCTACATAAACATAGTAAACATGAATTTCCATAAAGATACAAAGTACTGGCGGTTGAATAGTAAGACTCTGCGCACCAAAAAAATAAAATAAAAATCATGCTCATATCAAGCTACTAAGCAAATATAAACATCACTAATAACCAAACATAACATTTATTATATGAAAATGATTTATTTTACGTGACCAATCACATATTATATCCGAAATGCGTTAAGTTGAAGGTCTTTCAAAAACAACCTTTCTATTTCCACGAGGCAGGAATAAGGTCTACATACGCTTTATCCTCCCCAAACCCTACTTCTGAAAATATACTATATATGTTTGTAATTATTTTATCCGAAATTGTATTAGCAGATACTTTTTTGCCAACCGGACCAAAATTATCAAAGGACTAAATCAATACCAACAAAAAACTACAAGGATGAAAAATGAAAAATTTCTATCATTTCCCTCAATAGAAATTCAAACCACAAATCGAATTACATAGACCCAGACAAAAGCAAAAGCAAACCTTATAGGGAGAGAGAGAGAGAGCTCTCAATCTCTCTTCTAATAAATTTATCCCCCCACTCTTTTTTTTTTTCTTCAAATTTTTCTTTATTTGTATGGTTTATATATAGTTTCTAATTAATCGAAAACCTTATCAAAAATGGCGGAGCAGAAGAGTAACAACAATAGGTGGAGTTGGGATGTGCCTGGATTTCAGCCACGTAAGTCGTCGTCGGAGGAGCACGCGCCGCCGCCGACGCGTCCGTTGGCTCGCCGTTACTCGATCTCCGCCGCCGGTGCGCCGCCGTCGCCGCCGCATTCTGAGCTGTCTAAACATGCTATCAACTCTAAGCTCTTCAAATTGAAGGATAAACTAAAGGTCTCTTATTTTCGTGCACTTAAAGTACTTTAATTAGAGATATTAGTGTGTTTTTGTATAATTGAAGTGTTATAATTACAATGCAATTGGAAATATACGGAGTATCTTTTTTTTTTTTTTTTGTTTTTTTTTTTTGAAGTTTTTCTGGAAATTAGAGGTAGAGGATTAATGACTGTTCATTTGTGTTATTGAGAGATGGAAATGTTAATTGTTAAGTTCTTAATTTGTTTAGGGTGGAAAATTCAATTGAAGGATAAACTAAAGGTCTCTAATTTTTTCATGCCAATTTACATGCTTTAATACTTTATCTAAAGATATTAGTGTGTTTTTGTGTAATTGAACAGAGTTGAAGTGTTCTAAAATGCAATGCAATTGGAAAGATATATATTAATTTACTCGTGTTTGAAGTTTTTTCTGGAAATTAGTGGTATATGAGTAATGACTATGTTCATTTATAGCAGTGAGAGTGATTGGTATTTAGTGTGGAGTAGAGTTATTGAGAGATGGAAATGTTAATTATTAAGCTCTTGAAATTGAAGGATAACTAAAGGTTTCTATTTTTTCATGCCAATTCGCGTGCTTTAGTAGTTTATCTAGTGATATTAATGGGTTTTTGTATAATTAAACTGAGTCGAAGTGTTTAAAATATACTGCAGTTAGAAAAATATATCCTTTATTTGTATTTAGTCGAGTTCAATGTTTTTCTGGAAATTAGTGGTAGAGGATTAATTGCTATGTTCATTTATAGCAGTGAGAGTGATTGATACTAGTGTACAGTAGTGTTATTGATAGATGGAAATGTTAATTATTAAATTCTTAATTTGTTTTGGGTGAAAGATTCAATTTTGGAATTATATGGGATTATCCTTTTTTGGTCCTTGTTGTTGGGAATGGTTAGTTTGCTACTAGATTATGTGTAGTTTAGAACTAGTGTACAGTTATACTATGTCGAGATGCAAAAATTCATAATCAAGATTTTAAATTTATTTAATAAGTTGAAATTTGTTTCCGCCACTGGGTGAAAAATTCCATTTGGAAGTATATTGAATTCTTTTTGCCTCCTATTAGTGGCTACGGAGTTTGTTTCTAAATTCTATGTGGTTAGCTCGAGACAGAGATGCCTATAAGTTCAAAAATTTGCTCAAAAATATTGATAATAAATTGTCTAAGCTCTAAGCAAGTTCGGTCATTGGATAAAAATTTAAGAATTACAACTTTAGCATGTGGAACTAAGAGATGTTCACGAGTGGTAGAGGTGGTAGTACGAGTGGTTGATGCTAGGGTACAATAATAACATAGAGAGATGGAATTTTTCTTGAGAAGATAAGGTAATCTTATAAATAAACCAGATAAAGTTTATGCTCTCACCACTGGACAATATTAGTAGAGGAGCATTAAAACAAAAGTACCCACAGCTAATCCTGTAAAGACTCTAGCAGACTAGCAACTGTAAAACTATTTCAGCCTCATTTACATGTTCCATTCTACACCAAAAGCAAAAAAAAATAAAAATAAAAATAAAAATATAATTGGCCTTTATATTGTGAATGGAATTAGCAGCGTCTTCAAAACACTGGACCTCCAAATTGATTTCCATGGCTAAGGCTTTTCAGGATTGTACACCTTTGTTAGATCTTTGTAGCAAGAACTTACTGAAAAAAGTAGCTGCTGATATGTATTCAGAAGGCTGAGGAATTCAGCAGCCCTGTCTACTTCTCAATCATTGAAATTTCTTCTAAAATGTATGCTCCAAACGCCGTCAATTTGATTTCTGCTAAAGAAGGTAGAGAGAGTGGAAATTTTGAATACCATGTTCTTAATTTTTTTAGAAAAGTTAAACTCTTTTGACGTATGGAGTGAATGTTCCATTTTGGAATTATATTGAACTTTTTGGGTCCATCGAAAATGGTTGGTTGGCTACCATTCTATGTATTTTTGATCATGTTTGAGGGAGCGAGAAAGACAGATCTTTACAGATTCTAGTATTTACTCTCTAGTAATAACTAGCAGGCTCTTGTGAATTCGTCTCTCAGATACACAATTAAAAATATTAACTTTGGCATGTCAAACACGAAGATCTCCACTAGTTATTACCGAGACATTAATTACAAGAGATATAGGCTATATACCAATGTTTATATTTAGTGGTAGTACAAGTGATTGATACTAGTGCACATTCATATTCTTGAGAGGTGGAAAAGTTAATCATATAGGTTCTCAATTGATTAGTAGCCTAAAATTTCTTTCCAATTATAGGGTGAAAGATTCCATAAGTATTTCTTTATAGCATCCAGTATTGGTATGTGGAAGTATCCAGTAGCTAGGACTAAGTTTTTCCATACTAATCTGCAAAAGCAAAATGAGAGGGATATGGTAGGATTACCTAAAACAATCAAGATCAGCTTGACTAAACTTTGAAGATACCCATACGTAGGAGAGACAAGTCTAATAGGAAATTGCATGCGCTGCGGATTGTCTTTTTAGATTCACTTATTGCTATCTAACCAATGAATTAGCAGTGTCAAAGTATAAACAATTGTGCACATAGTCAAGTCAAAATAGAGCATTTAATGCATCTCAGGAAAGGGCGTACTGGAATATAAATGAACACCTGATTGTCTGTTTTAAACCTTATAAAAAAAATTAATCTTTAACGTTATGAAAAGACACTTAAAGCTGGAAATATCTGAGCGTCCAATTCAAATCGGTGTAGCCCAAGGCTAGTTCAAATAAGCCCTTAAAAAAACTCTTAGACAACCAATTCTGGATATATATCTCCAACACCCTTCAACACAGGAAACCCATTGCACTCTGAATGTCAAATCTATATCATGTCAAAAGATCCGAGCATCACCAAAACCCTTGAGGCAAAGGTGGTATTATGGTCTAGGACCATTATGGATACTCCAAGTCTAAAACCATTATGTAATGGATGTGTGTTATTGTGTGTCTCCATTCTATATTTTTATTACTTATTGTTGGAATGCATTGCCAATATTATTCCTATATTGGACATGGCCGACTTGACTGGACCATGTAATGTAGTGAAGTAAGAGAAATGAAGAGGAAGACACATTAGAGAGACTGATTGCAGTCTATTCATGCAAATATAGTGATGTAAACTTTGTATTTGGCATGTTTTTCCAGTTTACTGAAGGACATCCTAGCCTAGAATTAATCAAACCTTTTAAAAAAGTTGATTTGATGTAATGCATTAGCATGCAACTCCATGATTACCAGTACTATATTAAGCACAAGGCTTTAAACAAATTGCTACTAATTTTTTTGAAGGAGCTAATGTTATTTTTCCCCTTAGGGTAATTTGGGCGCGTTCTTGTGGAAAACGAAAAGATCTTGTTCCTAGATAATGTGACCTGTTCAGGGAAATAGCAATTAAGTAATTTCTTACCGAGAACACTTTTTTTTTTCCGAGGCAGCTTGTCAGGGAAGATTACTCAGAGCTGAGACAAGAAGCCAGCGACCTGCAGGAATATTCCAATGCGAAACTAGACCGTGTGACACGCTACCTTGGTGTACTTGCTGATAAAACCCGCAAGCTAGGTAAATGACCTGTACTACATCTATGTAGTTATTTTTATGTTTTGAGGCTTGCCATGAGGCCCAACCTAACTCAACCCGCGTTAGCCACATGCTTCTAGACATTCTTAAAGTGTTTATAAATATATCTTTCCTCAAAAGTCCCAACATTTTTTAAAAGATGTTAATCACCTCGAGAATGCCTTAAAGTGTGCGGCTATATGTTAAGCACCTTGTGACGCCTTTTGTGCTTCACTTCACTTATCACAATATTTTGCTTTAGTATGTTGAACTTAAATCCACGATGACGTTTGAGAAATCAAAGTTGATGATTTAGTTAAGAGTCTATATTTTCACAATTAAGAAATTTATCATTGCTAACTTGTTTGTTTAAGAAAAGAAGGTTAATCTTTATTACTATGAATTATATATTTCAACATCGTTCTTCTTGTACTTTTGTTTATGTTTATGATTTTCTTGTCATTACTCCCACGGAATTTATGTAATCTGTCATCATTAATAATATACCATTTTTTTTATAAAGATCACTAATAATATACCATATTGGAAAAATTCAGTAGTGCTAACTCCCAATGCCCTGTTACACAGATAAAAGAACATCCCTAAACTCTATTAATTGCATAATGATAACACTTGATGTTTGCATCTTCAGAAAAAATGATAATCTACGGATTAAGATAGATAATTGAAATTTAATATTGTCTAGAAAGTTCAAATAAAAATTATTTTATGTGTCATTCTTTCCATTCCCTCTCCTTTTAGATCGCTTTCCTAAGATGTCCTTTCGGAAGTTGGGAAACCTTGTCAACAACAACAACAACAACAACAACATACCCAATGAAATCCCACAAAGTGGGGTCTGGGGAGGGTAGAGTGTACACAGACCTAACCCCTACCTTGGGAGGTAGAGTGGCTGTTTCCGGTAGACCCTCGGCACAAGGACAAGTAATTCATTGGGAAACCTTGTCAAACACATGTAAATTATAAGCTTTTCGCACATTGTGTCTGTTTGTAATAGATGGATCAACCAACATAAGACACAGATGCAACTTGAAGTTAATCAAGTTCCAAAGCCTTTGAGGAAAGATTACTGCTAATCTTGTACAGCTGAATTCTTTTTGGTCTTTTTTTCTGTCTTCTCCTGTCCTATTGTCTAATAAGTTTTGGTTATGGTGGCTTTTGATTACCTAGCATTCTGATCATAATTTGGATTTCTGGTTTCTCTCTCTACTTTTTCAGATCAAGCTGCACTTGAAACAGAAGCTAGAATCTCACCTCTGATATCGGAGAAGAAAAGGTTATTTAATGACTTATTAACTTCCCAAGGTATTTAGTTATCTATGCTCCTGGTTTTATTATTCTAGCTTCCAACCTTGTCTTAAAATGGGCATATACGATTTGTTTTGATAAGAAATATGTGCATATACATTAGCACTTGCGCACACACATGTATTTTCAATCTACATGAAATGTTCAAATCTAGAAATAAACTGTAATCTAGAAAAAATTATCTTTCAGTACTGTGACATTGATGTTTGTTGCCTTCAGATAGGCATAGAGATATATCAGATATGTGTATGTAATACATAATATATGTAGATGAGACCTTATGTTATTATTTCAGGAAACATAAAGGTGTTTTGTCGTGTGAGGCCTCTTTTTGAAGATGAAGGTCCATCCATTGTCGAATTTCCTGATGATGTTACAGTCCGTATCAATACTGCTGATGATAGCGTAGCTAACCCGAAGAAGGATTTTGAATTAGACAGGGTTTATGGACCTCATGTAGGACAAGGTATTGGGGATTTACTTGTTTCCTTATTGTACTAACTCTTGATGTGTAACTTAACATTATTACCTCCTCTTTGTGCAGTTGAACTTTTTAGTGATGTTCAGCCATTTGTTCAGTCAGCATTTGATGGATACAATGTGGCTATATTTGCTTATGGTCAAGCACACTCAGGAAAGACCCACACTATGGTCTCTTACTCATCTCTTTGCGTCTTGTCCTTCTTTTTTCTTCATCTGTTTATTTTGAACGATTTATACATTTCTTCTCTTTATGCATTCCGAAAAACTGCCAATTGTAATCTGTTATAAACTGGGCAGGGTTTAAATGCGTAAGATCTTATGAAATCTTTCCATTAGGAGGTTAATTTTTAAAGTTTGTATACTTAGTGTTGGTTGTCGAAATTCATTATTTATTGTACAATTGAGACACATTGAATACCTTGGGCCTTTACCAAAGTTTTGATCTGCTAAATACCCAACTCTTTTAAGCCGTTTGTTTGATATTAATGTTGGTTCCTCATTTTTCCCTCTTCATGCAGGAAGGATCCAGCCACGATCGTGGTTTATATGCTAGGTGTTTTGAGGAGCTCTTTGATTTATCCAACTCTGATGCAACGTCTACATCCAAATTTAATTTCTCAGTTTCCATTTCTGAACTTCATAATGAACAGGTTTTATATGATTTCATGTTTATCATTTAGATTTAACTGCTTTCTCACCTTCGGCATTATTATGATGATCCGGTAAGGGATCCATATGTGAAATTTTTGAAGTTAGGGCTTTTCCAATTGTTGCAGATACGAGATCTGCTCATACATTCTGGAACTGATCTGCCGAAGGCTCGCATGGGGTCATTGGATTACTTTGTAGAACTTCTGCAGGAAAAAGTTGAAAATCCAATGGATTTTGGCAGAGTACTGAAATTAGCTTTTCAAAATCGAGGAAGTGATACATCAAAGTTTAGAGTT
The DNA here is from genome assembly GCF_029784015.1 of Lycium ferocissimum. Taxonomy (NCBI): domain Eukaryota; kingdom Viridiplantae; phylum Streptophyta; class Magnoliopsida; order Solanales; family Solanaceae; genus Lycium; species Lycium ferocissimum. The sequence continues at coordinate 4,140,553 of NC_081347.1, forward strand.
TCTCATCTGTATGGTCCACAACTCTTTCTAGTTGGTATCTGTCTTTTGCTGTATATGTCTTTTCCTTCAACAAAAAAACAATTTAGTTCCTGTAGAACATGTTCATTTTTTTTTTTTTGATGAAATAAGATGTTGTATTAGGAAGGCATCAAGTAGATGCAAGTTACATACACAAAAGAATCATGGTTAACTCCTGAGAACAAAAACTTCAATTCTAAATCTGGGATTGAAAAAGGTTCCTTTTCTGGGAAAAAGAACATACTCAACATAAGAAACATTAGTTCTTTCCTGCCATAATCTCACTCGAGATTCTGTTTTGTCTAAAATTGCTATTCCTCTGTGTTGAGCTCATTGCTCTACATATATTTTATTTGGTCGAGGTACTTGGAGTTGCATCAGTTGTGCACTCCTTCATACTGTCATGGCATAACTTTTTAATCTTGTAACTCTGTTCTCTAATGTAAGGTTCTCAAAGCAAAGAAAGAAAGAAAAAAGTTCCTGATTAGCATGTAGGCACGACTCTGTCTCCATTACGTCTCTGTATGACTCTATCTGTACTTCTTGCAACGCAAATGCAGTTTCTGTATGTCAATATGATGCATTTTTTTCTGAGTTGTCTAATTGTTTGGAGAAATAACGCTGGTGTGTTTTCCATTTCTTCTAATTGTATGTTTCTTTGGTCTTGCAATTCTCAGGATCGTCACTGTACATATACATTATACCAACTCGATCACTGGAGAGACCTCATACAGCAAGCTCTCTCTTGTCGATTTGGCTGGAAATGAAAGCACTATTGAAGAGGATAGTGGGGAGCATGCAACAGAGTTGCTTCATGTCATGAAATCACTTTCTGCGTAAGGGTTCATGTCAACCTTTTGTTATCAATAATAATTGTATTCTCAACCCATGCCTGTTCACTTCCCATATCTAGGACACAGCGGTAAGGAGTTTATGGTGTATTTGTTGGATCACAAATGGAATTTGGTGGATCACTTTGCAATTTCGGTCCCATGAAGACCTTCTCTTTGTTCTCAGTCTATTTCTGTTTCCGGATTGAAACTCTGAATGCCTTTGTTTAGCTGATGACATTCATGTGATGGTTTTTAAACTCGAAAAATATTGGCTTTTAAAGCCTATCTTATGTTTTATTTCTCAATTTTCATACACGCAAGATCACTGGGAGAGTTCTAAAGGGCAATGCTTATAGGCATGGAAGCTTAAAAAAAGGAGGACAGTTGATCCCACAGTCAAGTGTGTGACAAGAGCTCCTACAGGGGCTGATTACATTAGAGCTTTTGAGAACATAGTTGGGCGAAGAAAATCAATTTCTTGAATTTGTTTCTATAATGATGCTTGTGAGATGTTAACAATTGTGTACACCCTCATGGAACAATTAAATATGACAGAAAAAGAAATCTGAGATCCTTTGTTTTAGTGCTCTTTCTCTGTTTTTATACTCATTTTTGATACTGACATGCAGATTGGGAGATGTTTTGAATTCCTTGACATCAAAAAAGGACACTGTTCCATATGAAAATTCAATGCTCACCAAAGTACTTGCAGACTCATTAGGTAACTAATTGATTATTGTACTGGTCAATATAATTCTTCAATACTATATTGCTATATAAAAACATACATACATACAAACACACACGAGGCCAATTTTCTCCTCTATGGTGAAGGGCTCTTCTGTGAAATTCTGTTAACTGATCTTCAGAGACATTGAAGAGCTCTACTCAAATGTGCTTTATTTTATGTTGACGTCTACTCATATACTCTTCTTCTCCACGACTAAAACTATATTTCTTATTATAATATATTTCTTATTATTTATTGTTTACTTTTATCGCCGCCCCAACTAGCTTTGGATTGAGGCATCATTGATTGAATGATTGATTTATATTATTGTAATTTCTTAAAGCTTAGATTTCTGGCTGTATCATGTAGGAGATTGGAATTATTGCCTCACTGTAATAGAGCTAGCAATCTATCTTTTGTACCATATGCATCTTGTTGATGCCATCAATGATACTTCATCAAAAAAGAACGAGACTGTTGCCTTCGGTTTTCTGAGGCATTATTTTTGTCACCTTATTGCTAAGTAGATAATATAGAGTATGATAATAGATACATGTATATTTGGATTAATCCATCAAGTACACATCATTTTATGATTATTTGGCTGGATCCTAGCATGGCTTGTTCAAATAAAAGGGGAGGCTTTCTAAAGGGTGCAATTTCTGGATTCTGCCCTTTGACTTGCTTTAGCAAGTTCCCTTGACAACATGTACCTACTGCTTTTATAGTCTAAGATGCAATTATCCTTTCTTGATGGGAAATTTATTGGTCCAACCAACATCTTGAGGATAAATGTAACACTCACTTTAACCCTACATTGTTTCTCCTAGAGTTGGACTTGGGTAGGCCAAATTCGAAACTTATCTAGTGTGCAAGTTGGTGAAGACAGAATTTGGTAAATAGAAGTGTTCCCTCTAACAACTTAAGCTTTTATATTGGATGTTCACACCATTCGACATGGTATCATAGCAGGCGAGGTCCTGGTTCAATTCTCACTGCCACCGTTATCAATAAGAATTTCCACGTGTTTGGCTCATGAGAAAATCAAGCCCACACGTGAGGGGTTGTATTGAAGATATAATTAAGTAAATAATAGTGTGCTCTCTCTAACAATTTTACAATTTAAGCTTTTAGATGAGATGGTCGCACAATTAAACACAAGTGATGCTTACAATTTGAAGCTGCATATTGAGCGGATTAGTTGATAATGAAAACTAATAAGGTCTCTTAGCATTTGTGTTCTTGATGGCATCTGTGGTTTACATCTGGAGGGAAAGAGTATCTATCTTTTGCCTTACAGAATGTTTTTAAGCCTTACACTATGTTGCAACAACACCTCTTACTCTTAGATGTTTTTAATTTTTTTAATTCTGTTATCCCTTGTAAAGTCTATTTGCGGGCTAGACACCTCTAATGTTTTTTCGCCTCTTCTTTTTGCAGGTGGAAGTGCAAAGACACTTCTTATTGTTAATATCTGTCCGCATGCTTCAAATTTGTCTGAGACGTTATCATCCCTCAATTTTTCTTCTAGAGCTAGAAATGCCACACTAAGCCTTGGGAATCGAGATACAATCAAGAAATGGAGAGATATTGTAAGTCTTGATTTGTTGACCGTGGACTCTCAAAGAGGAGTATGGCGGATGGTCGAAGTCCTTGTTTATTATTATTTTTTTCTTATTGGGGGTTAGGGCAATGTTGTTTACTTTGATGTAGATGTACATTACACAGTGACATTCAGAAGTTGAAGTTTGATTCACCGGCTAAGTGATCTGTGGGTTGGTCAATACATATGGACATGAAACAGTCTCTCAATTAATTATGAATTCTACTGTTTCTCTTTTGGTAGGCCAATGATGCACGCAAGGAACTCTATGACAAGGAGAAAGAGATTACTGATCAGAAGCAAGAAATAGTTGGGCTAAAAGAGGAACTGAAACAGGCCAATGATCAAGGAGTTCTACTCTTCAATGAAGTTCAAAAGGCATGGAAAGTTTCTTCTACACTACAGTCAGACCTAAAGGTTCGTGGCTTTTTCTTTTTGTTTCCTGTTTCTTTCTCATTATTTAATCAGCCTAAACTTACCATATATTTGTTTTCTCATAACTTTTAAAACTTCAAGGTGGTTCTTGTTAGAATAATATAAGAGGAAAGATCATGTTTCTGCTACTAAAATTGAACATTTCTCTAGTTGGTTGCATGTGTCTCTTAAGAGATTGTGGTGCTATTTTTTGTGGTGTAAAAGCGGCAAAAGCTTACTTTATCTAAGAGAAGTCTATATGGTTAACTATTCTTAGGATATATTGAAGCATATATGCTTACATAGGGGCCTATGGGTCTTTTACATACTATCAGAGACACTTACCTTTTAGTCTGGTCCACGCTGTTCCCAGCGATATTATAGTGCATGTTTTGTTTGTTACTCTTCTCTCTCTCACATTTTCCATTATCTTGATCGTCTTTCTTTGGCAAGACCAAGACAAAACCAAAGATAAATTTGAATGATTGACATGGTGAAGTCTGTTTACGTGGTCCTTGTTATTTATTGTATGATTGGACTACTTAATAGTTTAAAACTTGTAACTTGTTCTGCTGATGTTACTACTATTACAAATTTCTACTCGTTTTCTTCTACGTCACCAGGGGAAGTGTTGCTTCTGAAAGTATATTGGTTTATTCTCTCAGAGTATATTGGTTTATTCTCTCAGAGTATGCTAATTTTCTTTCCTCTGTCCAAACTGATAAAACTCAAACCTTATGTCTGGTCGGGAAGCATGTTACTACTAAGCTCCAGTGTTTTCCCTCTGATGTAGGCTGAGAATATCATGATCACGGATAAACTTAAGACAGAGAAGGATCAAAATACTCAAATTAGAAATCAAGTAGCTCAACTTTTACAGTTGGAGCAAGAACAGAAATTGCAGATACAACAACGTGATTCAACTATTCAGATGTTGCAGGTTAGTTGCTTACAATTGCCTTTTGCTCTCTTAGCCGTGTATCTGTATACCGTAATCAAGTTAATCTACCTTTTTAAGATGTTATCTTGCTACATTATTCTACTCATTGTTGCATACCGCTGGTTAATTTCAAATTGTTGCTAATGGACTCAGCCTTTTGTCTAATAGCCTACATGATATTGACTCAATTTTTCTAAGGGGAAGGTCCATCAAGGTAGCTTGTTACCTGGGCCTTCGTGGGTCGCCCCAAGTCAGTGCCCCATAGCCCAGGCCTGGGGCACTCCACTGAAACAAAAAAACTTTCAAATTGTTAGTACATCAGCCAACAATGGAAGTATAACAGAAAAGTGGGGAATATCTTAAGACTGTCATACATTTTTCCCTTGAGGCTTGGGGATTATGATCTTGCAAGCTTGAATAAAAAGATTACACGGGGTTTATGGTTTATCATTTATGCAGACAACAACGATAATGTTTAACAAAGAACGTGTCAAACATTGTTACTGTTCAAATTGGCTCAGTTCAAGATTCTTGATGCTTTCATGTCAAGGAAGTTATTACTTACTTCTGTGCTGGCCCATCGCTGTATGCTAGAGAAGCTATTTTTGTGACTCAAACTTGAAAGAGGATATCTTTGCCTCGAGGCTCACTGTTTTCAATTTTGTGATGGATGTCTATTCAGTCAACGTTCCATACTGTGTTATTTTAGTTTCTGCAAGTTTACTTTCTCGCATTGTCTACCTTTTATTGATATACGTATTTTTATAACGTAAACTGCATTTCACCTTTTTATTGTGGTTGAAGAAGTACATTTTCCTTTTGCACATGATTCTGCTTGAAATTTCTGATCACGTTATATTGTTGTTGTTGTTGTTGTTATGTTGTAGGCCAAACTGCAAGCTCTTGAATCACAGTTAACTGAGGCAGTACGTGCCAGTGAGGCTAGGTTAAAAGATGGGTCCGAGTCAAGATCTGCAGATCAAACAGGTTTGAAGGCAACGAGGGATGACATTGACTCAGCAGCTGTTACCAAGAGGCTAGAAGAGGAACTTTTAAAACGTGACACACTTATTGAGGTAGCTTATTCATGCTGACTGTGTATATGTGGTACATGCTTTTATATTCTTTAGTTAAATTCTGTTAAAGAGGAATAACAGTAAGGATGAATAGGCTTTGGTCCTTGTGTAAATTTTTATGGGCCATTAATATGCTTAAATTAAAGAATCTTTATCTATATGTTTAATTAGTATCTTCCGGAAATGGAAATTTGAATCTTTTGAGCTTTTTCCTGGGTTAGATATATCTTGCTATTCATTTGAGTCATTAATGTGTTTTGTCTTTCTGACAGAAATTGCATGAAGAAAATGAGAAGTTATTTGATCGTTTGACAGAGAAAGCCTCTCTAGCTGGATCAACACAGGTAATAATAGTGGTGTCCCAAGTATTTTTCTCGGATGTGCTAGAATTTTAATTCTTTAATTAATTTATTCCTAACTGTTGAAAACTTGGAATGTATGACCATCTCATTTAAAAACTTACAAGCTTAAGCTGTTAGAGATAGCAAACTTATATTTTCTTAACTATGAGTTCAACACTTACACTGTTATATTCTCTTGATATGATGGGTTCAAGGGACTTTAGGCTACCTTATATTTATTTGGACATCATTGATGATTAGGCAGCAAACTTGAGATTAAGATTTAAATTTCTCCATACTAAAAAACAGAGGTGGCCAAGAGATGAAACTTTGTCATGAGAAAGAAAAAGGGTACTAATTGACAGATTTACCTTACTGGAGAATGGTACTGAGGAACAGAGTGATATTGATTTATGGGAAAGAACAGACTGAAGATATCCTGCATTATGATGGTTAGCTCCCTATCAGATGTCTTTGGATACATAGTAATCATGATTTGAGATTGTTTGCAAGAATTGCGGAGTTAATACTTGTGCCATGAAATGAATCTCTCTCTATGGTGTTCGGTAAACATCCTTGGATTTGAATCATAAGATTTCTGCTATTAGTCACTCGTAATTATCATGTGAATGCCTTTTGCTTTTGTTTTATTTCTGATCATCTATGCTAAACTGATAGATTGCGTGGCTCGAGCATTTTGCTCTTGCTGAAAGAGTGCTTTATTCTCATCTTAAAGCTGTTATCAGTAAAGCTCATTGGTGCTCTTTTTGCACAGGTTTCTAGTCCATTACCAAAAGCTCCAACTGCTCAGAATAGAGAAACTGGAAGGTGTATACTGTTAATAGATTAAGCATTTTCTGGTATCCTTATTGTCTTTTCTGTACTTTCATGGTTATTTAATGCATCTTGCGTTGTGGGTGACAGAAATGATATCAATGCCAAAGGACGTGCTACAGATGTGCTAGCATTGCCCTCACCAACTGATAAGCCAGATGGCACTGTTGCTTTGGTTAAATCTGGTGGTGAAAAGGTCAAGACTACCCCAGCTGGAGAATATCTTACTTCTGCATTGAACGAGTTTGATCCTGATCAATATGATGGTCTTGCTGCAATCACCGATGGAGCGAACAAGCTTTTAATGCTGGTAAGATCCTTTTCCCCTTTTGCTCTCTGGAGCACGCAGTAGGTCGTCTCGTCTGAGAATATGCTCTATTCGGAGTCTTTATGGAAATATCAAACTTTTTAGCAACTATTTAGAAATCAAGCTGGACATGCTCAAGTAAGTGCATTGATGTCAAAGCAAGAAATAATTATATGTATTTGTATCAAACTGGACATAGTTAATTATATGAAGTGATATCAGATCACTTAATCATATCTGGATGATGGTGTGATGACATCAGCTTCAATTTAGTCTACAAATAATCGACCACTTTCTTTGAACCTATGGATGTACCCTATCCTGCTATAACTACAACGTTTTGGTCATTTATATCAGGTTTTGGCAGCAGTCATCAAAGCAGGTGCCTCTAGGGAGCATGAAATACTTGCTGAAATTCGAGATGCCGTCTTTGCTTTCATTCGTAAAATGGAGCCAAAGAGAGTGATGGATACCATGCTTGTTTCCCGTGTTAGGATTTTATATATAAGATCCTTGCTTGCTAGGTCGCCGGAGTTGCAATCCATAAAGGTAATAGATTCTTGGCCGTTCTTCCAGAGATTATTCTAGTGGATTTCTGTACTGCCTTTTTGACTGTCGAAAGCAACTGCCTGTTGAATTATCTAGGTTTCTCCCGTTGAGCGTTTCCTGGAGAAAGCTAATAGTGGCCGAAGCAGAAGCTCTAGCCGTGGTAGCAGCCCTGGAAGATCGCCTATTCGTTATGATTCAAGTAGGAATGCACTGGTTGATGAACATATTCAAGGGTTTAAAGTAAATTTAAAGCCAGAAAAGAAATCAAAATTATCATCTGTTGTTCTGAAGATACGTGGTATTGATCAGGTGACTTAAATGCATTACAAGCAATGTGCCTGTCCTTCTTCCCTGTCTGCTTCTTTTTTCGGTGATTGTTAGGTTGTCTGTTAGCTTTGGTCTGTTAAAGGAATGAAATACGTTTTTTTTTTTGAAGATGGTAACAGATTTCAGTTTGTTAATTTAGTAGTCCAAAAATTTAACCAAAAGCTAGCCTCGTGACAGTTACAAGGTTCAAGTGAGATCTACTAGAGACTCTACAACTGGTACAAAGGCTTCTTTACACCAAACGTAAAGCAAAAATATACACGTCATCTAGATCTTTTGTTCAGAGTTAGCTAAATTTTCAAAGCATCTTGAATTCCTTTCCATCAAAATACATGCTGGGACAATTCTCCACCACCTCTTATGTCCCATGCCAGTACCTGCGTCATTCCAACATGCCATCATTTCATCAGTTCTCCTGGGCATTGTCCAGCTCAGCTACATACTTGATATATATTTTGATTAGCTGCGCAACCAAAGGTGTGGCATTGGTCAATGAAGTGGGTGCAAACCTTGGAGATCAGGGTTCCAATCCCACCAAAAACACTAGTTTCTTTCATCTGTCTAAGCCTTGGACAGAGTTGCAAGGTACCTGTGTTGGTGGAGGTAGCAGGTACCTCGTGATATAGTTGAGATGCGTCCAAGTTGGCTCAGACAATTGTTATGAAAGAAACTGATTGTGCTATTTTTGCTTTTTTTATGCTATATATTTTCCCTCTCTTGTCTCTTAACTTTTTATCTGTGCATGTTATAACTATTTAACGTTCAATTGGTAGTGGCTTATGTGACTTGGAATTTAATCATATAGGACATACAGAGGCAGCATGTAACTGGTGGAAAGCTTAGGGAGATAACTGAGGAAGCTAAAAGTTTTGCGGTTGGAAACAGAGCTCTTGCTGCTCTTTTTGTACATACTCCAGCTGGCGAGCTTCAACGCCAGATCAGGAACTGGCTTGCAGAGAACTTCGACTTTCTTTCTGTCACTGACGACACAGTTGGTGGAGCGACGGGTCAGCTCGAGCTTCTGTCTACTGCAATAATGGATGGATGGATGGCTGGACTAGGTGCTGCAATGCTCCCTCACACTGATGCACTTGGTCAACTCTTATCTGAATATGCAAAGAGAGTTTATAATTCCCAACTCCAGCACTTGAAGGTACTTACATGTTATCTTTTGATTTTATTCCCTCCATCACATCCTATTGACCTCTTATTTTTTGCCTATGCCTATTTACTTAGAGCACTTCCAATGGGAAACTTTTCCTTTGGGAAATTCAGACTGTATACAAGAGTTGTGCGTTTATATCTTAAAGTGATGTCTTTCTATTTGCTGCTCCACTTCTTTTGCATTTCAAGTTATTATATTTATCACTTGTCTATCCAAGTCTAATTATCATAAGCTGTTCACAATACACTATACTTGTTTATCTTGTAGGGATGTTAGGGTTATTACTATTGGTATTATTATTATTATTATTATTATTATTATTATTATTATCATTAACTACATGTTCATCATTATGCTTCTGAAATCAACATGTGTTGGAGTTTGAGTTTGCTTGTGTTTGTCTCTTCTGTTGTTTGTTTGATAGTAAAATGATTGTTTACCTATGTTTTCCGAATTTTCTCTTTGTTGTGGAAGGAGTGGCAATTTGTGGTACTTCTCCTTTAGGGCTATTTTTTATCTGAAATTCCTCGCCATCTCTTAGAAACGATGCCAGCTTCCAATCTTAAAATATGATGGGAAAAATAATAAATTCTTCTTTTTCTTCTTCTCTCTCGTTCACCCCTTGGCACAAAATAAAAGTCACGGGGGCCAGCAGAACTTCTCTTTTCCTGCCTTTCCCTGACCTGTTGGTGTTTGCTTGGTTTTTGTTGGGGTTACATGTCTATGGACTATGGTTGCCAAAGGCTGAACTAGTCTGTTGGTGAAGATGTCATCCGGTAAGAAGTTTTTGTCTCACTATACGAACACGTGGATTTGGTCCCCCACGGGAGACATAAGAAAAATGTAGAGTCATATCCACTCTTACAGAAAATCTAAAATTTGGCTCAAACGGGGCTCCAGGTGAGGATGTTTGGCTCGTTCGTGGGTGTCTTGTCAGCTTATCCTAGAGCTTTGGTGTGGGCAGCTGAACACTTTTAACTCAGGGCAACTCCTTTCAAAGCCATATTTTAACATTGTAGCAAGTATGCAATTGAGCTTGCATTTATAAAACCACATCTTAAATCTCGACCATGTTATGCTATTGTTGCACGGGCAGCTATGTTCTTCTCTCTCTCTCTCTCTCTCTCTATCTCTCTCTCTCTCTATCTGTGAGTGGTGGCGAGTAGCCCAACCTATTCTCTTTGCATGATTTTACAAATAATGGTATACACTTATTTATCCCCCCGGACCCCCAATCCCCTCAGAAAAGAAGAAAGAAACTTAATATGCAGTTCTTGTCAAGCGCAATCCTAATATTGGATTAGTTTTGCTTTAATTGCTTACCGTTTGTCGTAGTGTTTATACAGTTTTACACAAGAAAAGTAGATGGATCCAGTTAGAGTCTCTCTTTTGTCTTGTCTCCTGCTTATGCTGTTCTAATTCAATTCTTTATCAGGACATTGCAGGTACACTGGCAACTGAAGTGGCAGAAGACTCTACACATGTGGCGAAGCTGCGTTCAGCTTTAGAATCTGTTGATCACAAACGAAGAAAGGTGCGTTAGTAGATTGAATTGCTACTTTTGATAATGTATGTAATCTCCATGCAATACTGAATACTACCGATGAACCAACATAGCTGCAGATTATCTACTATGGATTTCTTTTGATGAAGAAAGCCGTATTACATGACAGTTGCTCTCTATTGTTGACTTAATTAATATTTTAAGTGAACCGCAATTGCTCGATAAACTGTAAAGCAAGAACTTCAATTTAATTCTATATCCTGAACTGTTGAGAGATTCCAGGAGGTGTTAGAAAGTTGGGCTGAGGATGATTATCCAGAGTATCCTTATGCCAAGGTTACTGAGTATCCCACAGCCTGTCGTATAAACTCATTATCTTGCATAGAGCATTTTATTTGAATTTTAGATGGTCTGGCAAGTATGACTCAGTTACCTTCATAATCAGATTTTGCAACAAATGAGAAGTGATATGACAATGTTGACATTAGAAGATGGAAGTTCACCAGTTCGAAATCCTTCTACAGCAGCTGAAGACGCCAGACTTGCATCCTTGGTTTCCCTTGATGGCATTTTGAAACTAGTCAAGGTTTTTTATTTGCCAGTCACTTTCCTTTGAATCGTTTTTTTTTTTTTTTTTCTTAACTGTGCTGGTGAATCAAAAGGCAAGACTAATCTGATGAATTAACTTTAACAGGACGTATTGAGGCAATCCTCTGTGAACACCCTCAGTAAGAGTAGGAAGAAAGCTATGCTTGCTTCTCTAGATGAACTTGCAGAGCGAATGCCTTCCTTGCTTGACATTGATCATCCATGTGCTCAGAGGCACATTGAAGAAGCACGGCATGCTGTTGAGGTACATCGTTACTTTCATCGCTGGTGGTTGTTAAATATCTGGTGTTTCTGAATGTCATCCCTGAAGATAGGAGCCCAAATGTTGACTATTACACAATGTTTTAGCATAAATATTTCATGTGTACTGTAGCTGTGTGGCCCTTCAATTAACTGAGGAAGGCAATGTTGATTGTTTGCCAATATTTACCTGTTGTGGTTGGGTGTAGATGCGACAACATTCTATTTACTTGAGAAAATGTTGTCTTAGAGAGAAATACTTGCGTCTAGCTTTGAATATGTGAGTGGACGCTGTTACTAACTGCAGCTGAGCTGTCACGAGAGTACAAACATAGCAAAGTGCAGAAGATACTACTAAGATAAATTGCTGAAATGATATGGATAGTATAATTTTTTATTACAAAAATTTAGTCCTACATTATTTGCAGATATATTTCCAGTTCTATTCATATATGAGATTGTCATTCAACTAGGATAGATACTGTTTTTGCTTTCAACTAATGTGTTTTGTCTTTCTAACGATTTGACACAGTCGATTCCTGAAGAGGATGACCGGCTTCATGACACCGTACATGCTTCTCGGCATCCTGCGGATGGGGGATTAGGGGGTGAAACTGACGTGGCACAGTGGAATGTTCTTCAGTTCAACACAGGCTCAACAAACCCATTTATCATCAAGTGTGGAGCTAACTCAAACTCTGAACTGGTCATCAAAGCTGATGCACGAGTTCAAGAGCCTAAAGGGGGTGAGATTGTCCGAGTTGTTCCCAGACCAACCGTTCTTGAAGATATGAGCTTGGATGCGATGAAACAGTTATTCACACAGCTTCCAGAGGCTCTAAGCTTGCTTGCTCTTGCAAGGACAGCAGACGGAACCAGAGCTCGGTATTCCAGACTCTACAGGACTCTTGCCATGAAGGTTCCAGCATTGAGAGACCTTGTTAATGAACTTGAGAAGGGCGGAGTGCTGAAGGATGTCAAGTCATGATAGGTCTTATTGCTTCGGCATAGGGTCTTCGTGCATATCTTTCAGTTTTGTTGGATCAATGCCAGGTTGTATCTCTTGTGCAACAACACTTCAGGTGTGCTGATTATTTCAGTTGTGTTGCCTACTTGGCCTGTAATTTTGGTAATGACGCGGTAATGTTGCCCCAATTTTCAATTTTGGGTTTCAAGTTGTGTATAGTTGTATCATGTGTAACATTGTGTAACATGCCATATCTGGCTTTTTACTTATTCAGAAATGTTCCCTCTCCTGTTGTTCTAGAGCAATTCTGCTTACCGCACCGGTGAAATAGATGGAAGTGAACAAACACATTGCAAATTAACTGTTTTGGAGCATCAAATTAAGAGTTTATGTTGGACAGTTGATTGCAGATATTCGTTTCTGAAGCGTAGTGTTATGTCCACAAACTTCATATAAGCTCTCATCTTGGTTAATGCTATACAAGTGTGTTTTTTTTTTTTTAAGAGTAGAGGGGCTAACTTGGCATTTATATGGTTTGTTGAAAGATGGTGAAAAAAGATTGTGCGATTTACGAAGAGTTTAATCAACAGTGGAACTCTAAATACATCAAAGAAAGTGGGGTACATCTTATCTAATTATGGATTATAAAACTAAAAACACTACACCTGTACGATACGTTTAATTATGAATCACAAAGACATATATATATATATATATATATATATATCAATAACAATGAAACACAGGTACATACATCTAATTATGAATTGTAGTTACATACATTATACATATATGGTCATATAATCAAGAATTGTAATGAGTTATGAATTATATTTATCTATTTATATGTCCTATCATTTAGTGTTTTGATTGACTTAAGTGATAATTTAACATATTAAACCATTTTACTTAGTGTATAATGGGGTTAGTTTCTTTTTTTAATTAGAAATTTAGGTCTATACATATACATATATACTCTCTCCGTCCCATATTACTTGTTCACTTTTTCCTTACACACTCTTTAAGAAATCATAAATAAAAGTGTACTTTTACAACATTACCCTTATCTGTCTCCAATAAATTATACTCCAATTAATATTTTTTACTTTGAAAAACAATTAATGCTAAGGTCAAAATAGGAAAACTTTAATTAATTCTATCTTGGTTTTGTAAATAGACAAGTATTTTGGGACGGATATATTTAGTACTGTGGCCAACTAATATGGGAGGGAGGGAATATATATTTTAAGACCTCAGTTGACTCAACAAATAACCTTAATTATATATTTAATTTTTTTTTTTAGAGTAAATATAACTTTTTATTATCAGTAATGTTATGTACAAAAAAGGTCACACCTTGACATTTTTCCATGACATCACTATATCATGCAATATCCTTTGGCTCATGCAGTATCATTAAAGGGCTTCATCGGCTCAACCTAATATATGTAGGAAAGGTTGTATGCGCAAAAATCAATTGATAAATGGCCGAAGAATGGAGACCGCTGAAGAGGCAAAAAGAAATTCCTTTAACACCGGAGGAGGAGGAGGAGAAGGAGGAGAGGGAGATGTTTATGAATATGATAACAAAGGGGCAAGAAGAGATTCCTTTGACACCGGAGGAGGAGGAGGCGGAGAAGAAGAAGAAGGAGAGGAGAACATACTTAGAGATGAAGAAAAAAGCAATTGATAATCCATTATCTGATGTTCCTTTTTTCCCATTTGGACCAGGATGTGGTGTGATGCCTGACTTCGGGCAGAAGTTTGAATGCAAGTATGATATATTACAAAAGAGGCCTTTAACAGAGGAAGAGGAACGTCGATTCACATATGGGATGAAAGTAAACCTTCCATCTTTCCCACCTTTACCATGGGATAAGAGGCAAACAGTTCCTCTCACCCCTGACCTCGTTCTACAGTTCGAACAACAACGACAACAATGTAGTAGTATTAGTAGTACCAGTACTGTGATGTCAAGGGAGGAGAAGCGAAAACAACTTGCAGCACAAGGAAGATGTCTCGATGGGTCGTATCTAACCCCATATTGCAAGTGTGACAAACAATGCTGTGGATTCCAACCACCATATCCCCCAGAGTTTGCCCCAGTTTGGCTTGCATATAAACGTCAGATTCGTCAATCCCATGTAATGTTTCCCCTTCATGTCGCTAGCTAGGTCAAATTTCTGCCTGTTTCACTAATTCTGTGATGTTGATTTGATGTCTAACTGGGAACTGTATTTTGGCATTAAATCTGTGTTATATTGTGCCCTTTTTGATTTAAACTAACTGGCTGCTATAACAGGCAATTTAGATAGACTTTTGGGCTAAAACAGGGGCCAAACATAGGTTACACCCTTGTGCCATATTAATCAACAAAAAACATCCCTTATCTATCCCAAAGTTGCAATATTTATCCTTCTGTTAGATTTGTGAAAAAACTAATGGCTACATAAAACATATGCTTTTCCCAGAGATCTTCCTGTTCTGTCCTTTCCAGTTGTCTTCTGCAATAAATCTTAGCTATCCAACATCCTCCCCCAGTTGCACTAGAACCCAAAATCAAAATTAATTAACCCTTTTCCTCACTTCTCTTGTTCGGGGAACTAGCTTGTTTTCTTCAGTTTTGTGAAGGAATTGGAAAAGAGCTTATAGATAGAATGGATTTGGTGAACTCGGTGTTGAACTTTGTTGTACCACCAACAAGTTTGGGGATATTAGCTTGTCCACGGCCAGTGGTCTTTCATGAAAGCATGAGAATGGTTTTTTTTTTTTTTTTTTTTTTGGTGAAGATATGAGGATAAACTTGTTATTACCACTGAAGCTTCTTTTAGTATTGGAGAGATAATGAAAAAGTTTAACTAAAAGAGACAACACCTTTTCAGAATTATGATTCTATATGCTCTTCAGTTTGGAACTTTTTCTTTGATATTTATCTCTTTTGAGCAACTTTTTTGATAAATTGATTTAGCGATTGTGTCTTAATCATGAATCCTCCTGACTCTAGGAATCTGTAATAAAATTTGGTATCACAATAAATATGATGGTGTAGAAGAGTTCACGTAGATGATTTCTCTTCCCAATATTCTAGACTATTCAGAAGGAAATAGTTTCTTGACAAAGACTAACGGAAGGATGAATATTGCAACTTTGGGATACATAAGGGATGCTTTTTTTTCATTATTATAGCACAAGGATGTAACCTATGTTTGGCCCATAGTCAGGGATGTTTTTAGCCCAAAACTCTTTTATTAGCCTTATGATTTGGATACTCTTAATCACTCACTCTAGTGTTGGTTTCTTGGACAGTGTTTTGACATTGACGACCATCCCCGTTCGCCTTTTGGTGCTGCAGTAGGACCATTAGCACCATATCATGATTTCAATGGCAAGGCTGAGTTACTGATGGAACTGGCTAACCGTGCTATCCAAGAATATAATGAGAAAGAGTGCAATGTATAGACACACCTTAATTTGCTTTCTGGGATTTTTCCCCGACTATCCTTCCCTTTATTTTTCAACTAATAGTGACTCTCCTTGCAGGTTACCAAATACAATGTTTTGAAGATTGAGAAAGTGAATCATTCGGTGACTTCATACTATCAATATTGGATGACCGTAAAAGTGTTAAATCTAACTCTTGGTACTTCTACTGAGACTTTTCAAATCCATGCTGGTAAAAGTATCCTCAATGATGATGATAAAGTTATCTATTGTTGCCGGCCTAAAGAAGAGGTATTTTTTGTGTGCTTGTTAGGTGAAATATGTCATTTCTAAATGAATTCTTTATTTGTTTTTTATGGAGTAGAATGGACTGGAAATGGTAACTATAGGCATTTGCTTTCTGTGAACAATAACTAACTTTTACTTTGGTTTGTTTCTCCGAACTAATTTACAGGCCATTGTTGGTTTGCCAAGCTGCGATGTTTGTTTTGGCTTGCTGCACAGAGAGGAAGCACTTGAACTATAGTTATTTAAGTTTGGACTGTTTGAGGTTTCATCGTTGTAGTTTAAGTTACATAAATTTGGTCTTTGTTGAGATTCTATGATTTGTAAGTTTTAGTGCTATACTATGATGTTTGACCTGGCCTCTTTGTTGATTGAAGTATCAGCTATACTATCACCAGGACAATTAGGTTTCTAAATTTAGTTCTTTGTTGAGAGCATTTCAATCTCTGTAGTTACAAGCCCTTTACTTTGGGAAGTGATCAGAGATCTATTTGTCATTTGAAGTATCTGATAACTTTTATGATTATGGTAATTGTATAGGAGTTGTTTTGCTTTAAACGAGCTCTAAGGCTACTAACTGTTGCTGTTAAGCTTTAAGCATTTGGACGAAAGATAAAGAGGATGAACTCAACATCTTCAAGGAGAAATACAACTTTCATCAAAAATTGGTTCCTTATTTATCATTCGCTCTTTGTCATTCCAATATCTATTGGGGTTTTACTTGCCAGTCCAACCAAGTTTGATTCAGGGACTCTTTTAGTTATAAAAGCAAAATATTTAGAGACTTAAAAAGGTTTGGTGTTGCCTTTTTGAGTTTTCATTAAGCGAAGCCACCTCGAATTAAAGAAGAAGGTTCCTTTAGATCATAGGCATAGGCATGATGAAACTATCTTGAATTTTTTAATGCAAATTAGAGCGAAATTTATATCCTTTTCTCTTTTCCTTTTTTTAAGGCAATCGTAGTTTTCCACTTGTTTCTCTTTCTGGTAGAGTTAGGGCTCGTCATCATTGAATAACTAGATGTGACCAGAGCAAACTCTAGAACTTTTAGAGCTACATCATTCTACTATAATTGCTGAGAACATTTGAAACTAAATTAGGTGAAAATTGGGGCGGACTCACTAATATTCTTATGAGATATGAATTAGGTGAAAGAGTACACGAGGTATGAAGAAGGTAAAGGGCAGTTAGCTTTTATCATATCTAATCTAGCAAGAAACCCAATTAAAATACTGTACATAGATAGCATATCTAATCTAGCAAGAAACCCAATTAAAATACTGTACATAGATAGCATATCTAATCTAGCAAGAAACCCAATTAAAATACTGTACATAGATAAGGCGGGGTTAGGGAAAAAAGCTAGCTGGAAGTAATCTCTTCTTCTCAGTGAAAGCTAAAGGCCGAGGTATAGTAGGAGTGTGGTGCGTGCTCTCTTTATTGTGTAGATGCGCTCCTGGTAAGGGAAGGCAGAATTTTTGATGTAGATCGATCAATCCTGCCCTATTCAAGTGATCGCCTCGAGCCGAGCGAGATTGGAGACCGCCTTGATGATTGTTCGTAATGGGCCTACCATTTAACGTATGTATGTCACTCACTCTATTCTTTGATAGTGTTTTTGTCACGCCCCGAACCATGGCCTGAGCATAACACAACACTCGGTGCCTAACTGCATGTGACCGAGCGAACCCATAGGCTGGCTGAATCAACACATGATATCAAATCATGCAATGATAAGGAATAAACTAACACATGCTGATCTACTAAAAAGTCTGGCTGAAATATATATATAAATGCGGAAATACTAGTTTAAGTCTGAACATCTGATTAAATAGCCAACAAGGCTAAAACATAAAAGTCTGCTAATATCTGACAAACTAGAATATATCTATGAAGCCTCTAAAGATAACTATCTAACTGCTGGGAATATTGAAGCAGGATAACACCCCGGAGGAACTAGGGCTCACCAATAGCTGATACGAGCGGGTCCTAGCTAGCTGGATCGTCAACTTGTATGTTGTTGTCTGCATCGCGAGATGCAGGCCCCCAAGCAATTAAAAGGGGCATCAGCACATTTGAATTGTACTGGTATGTAAAGCAACTGCAAGAAGAAATATAAGTATTGAAACTGAAACATGAAATAGAACTAAACAGGAAGCAAGAGTTTGAAATACTCCTTGTTCTGAATGAAGAATCACCTGTAAAACTGTAAATATAACTGTGGCCTAAGGCCCAAATAATGTGCACAAAACTGTGGCCTCAGGCCCAAGCAATACGTATGCATAAACTAGGGCCTAAAAATACAGGTACAAGTGTTCAACATTAAACAATTTAGAAGACGGAGACTGTCTATAACTGATAGCATGATAACTGTTTCTGATTATGGAACTTAATAACTGATTAAAACTGATTGAGACTCATGTGATGTCAATACACAAGTCTATAATGATTACGTACTGAGTTCATGATATCCAAAGTGAGCACCATGAACGAATTATGAAACTATAACCCTAGAAGATAGCAGTTCTACAACTATTCAAGAAACTAGGGCTAAACTGTATTCTGAGTCAAATTATTGATAAACATGTAGAATGAGGCGTAGAGAGAATTGTAAACGTTCCCTAACGTAGATAGTTAGCCTCACATACCTGTATTGCTCCAAGTCTTGCAACTACGGGTCTGAAATTGAAAAGAATCCCAAAAGTCTAAGTCTTGAACCCTTAGGTGGGTTTTCTTAAAAACCCTAGGTTAAGAACAATGATTCCCTAATTAGGTTAGAAGAACACGGTAATTAGGTTAGAAGAACACATGATTTAATCCATTTGGAATAGGTCAGGATAGCTTACGTTACTGTTCTTGATGGTGGAGGCGGAAAGCAAGTCGTTCTAGGGTTTAGGGACTTGTAAAAATTAAAAGTAGAACTGAAACCAAGTATTTATAGGTTCTGGTGCTGGTCGGGAAATACGGACCAAAATACGGTCCGTAATTCATATTACGGTCCATAAAACTGGACCGTAATTAACAATGTCTCAAAACAGAATGCCCAGTTAATACCTCTCTAATTACGGTCATGTATTACGGGCCGTAATTCGAATTAAGTCCGTAATTCCTGACCGTAATTTTCCATATCAAAACCAGTGACCAATTTAACAGTTACGGACTGAATTGCGGTTCGTAATTCAAATTATGGCCTGTAATTCTAGGCGTAAAATCCCATATACTGAACTGAAGCAAAGTCTTAATTCCAACATTCTCCATCTGATTTTCTAAGTCTAAAATCATGGTCAAAGCTTAAGTTAAAGGTTTAAGGTGTTACAATATCTCCCCCTTAGGATCATTCATCTTCGAATGATGGATTCTGGTAAAGAGTGACTGCTAAGACATGTGTACACTAACTGGCATGCCCACATGAATACTGAACTAAGAAGGGCTGAATTGAATTATCTGCTGAACTGAATAACTATTGAGCTGGCATGGGTCGCTAAACTAGTCGATTCGGGAGCAGAGGGAAACCATGAAAGGAAATCTGAATGAGAAGACAAATTACCTTCAATGCTTTCTGCTGACTCTTCAAAGAGATGGGGATATATGGACTTCATATCCTCTTCTGCTTCCCACGTAACTTCTTCAACTCTCTGAGTCTTCCAAAGGACTTTCACTGAAGCAGCTTCTTTCATTCTCAACTTGCGAACCTGACGATCAAGGATTTTCACTGGGACTTCTTCATAAGTCAAACTATCGTTAACTGTTATGCTATCAGTCGTAACAACCAACGAGGGGTCTCCCACACACTTTCTCAACATGAACACATGGAACACTGGGTGCACCGCAACCAAGTCTTGCGGCAACTCAAGCTCATAAGCCACTTGACCAACCTTTCGCGGGATTCTGTATGGCCCAATATAGCAGGGACTAAGCTTTCCCTTCTTACCAAATCTCATGGCACCCTTCATAGGCGAGACTTTAAGAAATACCCAGTCATTAATTTGAAACTCTAAATTCCTTCGTCTCACATCTGTGTAAGACTTCTGGCAACTCTGAGCCGTTTTCAACCGCTCCTGAATTAACTTGACTTTCTCCATAGCCTGATAGACCAAGTCTGGTTCTAACAATTCAGCCTCACCAACCTCAAACCAACCAATTGGTGATCTACATCCGCGCTCATACAAAGCCTCATAGGGTGCCATCCTAATTTAGCATGGTAACTGTTATTATAAGGAAACTCAATAAGAGGCAAGTGATCATCCCAATTACCTTTGAAATCAAGGATACATGCCCTCAACATATCCTCAAGGGTCTGAATGGTGCGCTCTACCAAGCCATCTGTCTGAGGGTGGAAAGCTGTACTGAGGTTAACTTTGGAACCCAATCCTTTCTGAAAGGATTTCCAAAATTTGCTGTGAACTGAGCACCACGATCTGAAATAAAATGGACACTGAAGTCCCATGAAGTCTAAAAATTTCACAAAGATACAACTTGGCATAGTCTTCTGCTGCAGCTGTGGTCTTAACTAGTAAGAAATGCGCTGACTTTGTAAGTCTGTCCACAATAACCCAAATTGAATCATGCCTCCTAGCTAAATGAGGTGGACCTGTTATGAAATCCATATTTATCATCTCCCACTTCTAAATAGGAATATCAATATTCTAAGCCAAGCCACCAGGCCTCTGGTGTTCAGCTTTCACTTGCTGACAATTTGGACACTTAGCCACAAAATCTGCTACATTCTTTTTCATATCGTTCCACCAATAGATCTCCTTAAGATCATGATATATTTTCGTGGAACCTGGGTGAATAGAATACCTGGAATAGTGAGCTTCTGACATAATTCGCTCTCTGAGCCCATCTACATCTGGAACACATAATCTGCCCCGATATCTCAAGGTAACGTCATCTCCCCCTTGTTTAAAAGCCGTCGTCTTATGCTTGTGAATCCCCTCTTTCAGCTGCAACAAGTAGGGATCCTTATATTGCTTCTCTTTAACTTCAACGACTAAGGAGGAAAGAGCCCTATTCTGAACAACCACACCGCCATCCTCAGAGTCCAAAAGTCGAACTCCAAGACTGGATAAACGATGAACTTCCTTGGTTATGACTCTCTAATCTGCATTAATATGAGTTAAACTTCCTATGGAACGTTGACTAAGAGCATCAACCACTACATTCGCCTTCCCTAGATAATAGAGAATATCCACATCATAGTCCTTAAGAAATTCGAGCCATTTTCTCTGCTTAAGATTCAACTCTCTTTGCTTGAAAATATACTGTAGGCTTTTATGATCGGTGAAAATATCCACATGCACTCCATACAAGTAGTGACGCCATATCTTAAGTGCAAAAACCACAGCTGCCAATTCTAGATCATGAGTCAGATAATTCTTTTCATGAGCCTTAAGCTGTCTAGATGCATAAGCCACAACTTTACCATGCTGCATTAAAACACAGCCAAGACCAACTCCTGAAGCATCACAATAAACTACGAACCCTTCGGTTCCTTCTGGTAGCGTCAACACTGGAGCAGAAGTCAATCTCTTCTTTAACTCTTCGAAACTCTGTTCACATGCATCTGACCATTGGAATTTGGCCTTCTTCTGAGTCAACCTAGTCAACGGAGCTAAGATAGAGGAAAACCCCTCAACAAAACGCCTGTAATAACCTGCCAGACCCAAGAAACTTCTGACGTCTGATGCTGAGGTGGGTCTGGGCCAGTTCTTAACAACATCAATTTTCTAAAAATCCACTTTAACACCTTCGCTTGAAATCACATGGCCTAACAATGCCACTGACTTTAGCCAAAACTCGAACTTTGAGAATTTTGCATAAAGCTCATGATCCTTGAGTGTTTGCAATACTATCCTGAGGTGCTCTGCATGATCAGCCTAACCACGAGAATACACCAATATGTCATCAATAAACACAATGACGAATAAGTCGAGATAAGGTTTGAAGAATCTGTTCATAAGATCCATAAAAGCTGCTGGTACATTCGTCAACCCAAATGACATGACAAGAAATTCAAAATGACCATAGCGGGTTCTGAAAGCATTTTTTGGAATATCAACCTCCTCCGATTCGACCTTCAACGAAGTTGATCAAATAAGTTATCGTCGTGGAAGAGGATACTTGTTCTTAATGGTGATTCTATACAGCAATGATCCATCCTTCTTTCGGATAAAAAAGAATAACACCGAGACACTTGGACTTATAAATCCTTGTCGAAGATCCTTGATCAAATAAGTTATCGATATCGGCTTAGTCTTGGGAAGTAGGATAATTTCCCTATTATTCTTGGAAAGATTTACGGTGACGTTACCGGCCCGAAGAGTTCAACGTATCCTTGACCGACTAAGTGGTAAATATACACATACGCAATGATCCATCCTTCATCGGGAAAATCAAAGGTTCTTTGTTTTAGTTCTATAATAAATAACGGGACTAACCAATCCATACCAATGATTATATCAAAGTCCACCATCTCTAATTCTATTGCGCCCCATGGTTTTACGATGATAGACTAACACTTGACCATTATAAATACGTCTTATAAATCCCGGGTGTGGCTACTTTAAAGGGTTCACGCAACTATTCGGGTTGTATCCCTTAGCAATATAAACATAAGATAGAGTGAATTTAAGAAAGCAAAAACATCTCCTTAGCATACACCGTGACAACATCTCCACGGGCTTCCGTATCCCGACGGGCCATTCTATATTCGGCTTGGGAATTTTGAGTCTTCTTGAATTAGTGGGCGAGAGCTACATATCAAGTTTCGCGACGGACAATCCCATAGAAAATGACACAGGCGACCACACACAAAACAACCATCCATGCCCGAAGATCAAGTGCTTCTTACCAAAGTTAATGTTGAAAACCACGGTCCTATCGTACCTTTAACTCGAACTTTGATCATGATCCATTGGAAAGATGTGCGATTCGGAAACTCACCGACAACGTGGGGGGTGCACCACGTGCGACACCGTGTGCGATTCGATGTGGTACATGCGGGCATATGATGTCTCGGTGTATCCAAAGAACTCACGATGCTGCAACGTGCGACTCGCGTGGCACATACGACAAATATATCCCTTGTAGATCAGTTGTTTCTCGTTTTTGGACATAATCGAGACGGGACTCGTTAATAAATCATTGGTATTCCTTGTGGAGCACATTGTGTTGATTATCTCGAATTACCCTTCCATTCTATGTTCAAGTTCAAGAATCAAGAATTGGGGGAATACTTTCAAAGGTCTCTAACTCGAGTGTTGAAACAATTAAGGTATGTAGAACTTCTATAATCCACCGAGGCATAACTTGATATCCAGAGTTCAAACCCTAGGGCATTAAAACCAATCCATACACATGAACTTTGTATTTATATTCGTTATTGTACTAATCTTCCATCGGTTATTCTAATTCTATTCGTGTGTTCTCATTATGTTATATGAAATTTTATGATTTTATGTAGCAAGTTACAAGCATGTTTTCAAGTCAAATTATATATATAATTATGAACTATTGTTATTACTATGAATCAAGAACATGTTTGCAATACTATGACGTGGTTATCTTATGAAACCATATTACAAGATATTTCATGAAACCATGTTACAAGTTATTTCGTGAAATCATGATTACAAGTTATTTACAAGTTATTTCAAATCATGGGCTTCTTAGCAAATATCATGTTCATGTTTTTGGGATTGCTTAGTTAAGACAGAGTGAATAGAAACTACGGTCCATAAGAGCAAAAACATCGTTATGCGGTTTGGATCCTTACCTATTATTACTTAAATCTCATATCCCGTGACAACAGTGTTCTCCTGGTAGGGCGCAAGTACCGGATCATGTTGTCGGTTACACTATAGCATTCCCCACGTTACAAGAAGTTTTATAGATTTCCATTGAATTACTGTTTCCAGGCTTTACTCACGTTTCATGCTCATGTTACGTTTCATGCTCATGTTCAAGTTACATTCAGTTTCCGTTCATGTTCTATACCTATGTATGCCATGTCCTTCATTTCAGCAGGTTTTACATACTAGTACTATTCACTATGTACTAACGTCCGTTTGCCGAGCTACATCATGGTATACCGATTTTCGAGCATCGCGATAGGATCACCTCGGTGTCGCTTATTGGTGAGCCCCGCTCCTCTCGGGGTTCAACAATCTTTACATTTAGAATGGTAGTCCGGGGCCGTGTCTGGTAGCCGACCACACACAAAACATGTTACCATCCATGCCCATGAACGACATTATGTTTTTCTATTTCATGCTATGAGATGGTTCAGAATTTTTATTCAAATTTTATTTCCATGATTTATTTAAAGTGCATCATATAGATTATATTGTTTGATGGTGTTGACAAAAGCCATGAGGTTCGCTCGGACCGCAAGGCCGAGTGCCGTGTTACGCCCGTAAGCCATGGTTCGGGCGTCTGTTCCGGTCAGTTCGAAGTTTTAGCCTTTCTAATTAAACTTGGCTCTCTGAGATGGGGCACTAGCTGTAGAGGGAGTGGGTCCTGATGACCTATTCTTAAAGAACTAATGGTTCCCACCTCCTTGAGATCCTCCCTGCAGGGCTTCTTCTTCCTTCAACCTATTCTCATTACCTTGCACGAATGCCCGTATCTTCGAAATAGTCATCTTGTCATTCTGAGCAGCCGTATTGGCATCCCTGTGTAACTCGGGTTTAAGCCCAAGTACGAACCTCCTAACCGTGGCCCTCATATCAGGAACCATGTGAGGGTATGTCTGGACAATACACGAACTTGAGATAATAGTCCTGAACAGTCATGTCATACTGCCTTAGATTCTCGAACTCAGTAGTCTTGGTTTCCTTGACCTCAATTGGCATGAAGTGCTCAATGAAAATGTCTGCAAATTCATCCTACGTAGCAGAAGGTGCATCCTCCCCTCGGGACTGCTCCCATGTCTCATACCAAATATGAGCCACATCTTGCAGATGGAAAGCTCTAAGCTCCGCTGCCTCTGTATTATTAGCATGCATTACTCAAAACACCTTCTAGAGTCCATCAATGAAATTCTACGGGTCCTCATCCTTCTTTGACCCTGTGAACACTGTCAGCTCCATCCGCAGAAACTCCTGAGTCCTAAAAATGTTCGACCCATTACTAGCACCTAAACTAGGAGCCGTTTCTTGTCGCTAGGCCTGGTTTGTCAAAATCTAAGTGAGCAGCTGAATAACTCCTCGAACATCCGTGTCCGAAGCATTGGGAGGTGTAGCTGTAGCATTAGCTGTGGGGGCTGTCTGAGCTTGAGTGTTCTCTTCTGTTGCTGTATCAACGGTAGCCCTCTGGCTAGTAGCTGTATTTCTTTTGTTGTACTTTCTTTTCGGAGCCATTTCTGAAATACGTAATTCGCACGAGTTAGAAGAATCCCTAAAAATATTGCTCTAACTACACGAACTAGAGTATGAAAGAAGTGAAACAAATCCTAAATGTCTCGTTGGTCAACTCTTTATATGTGTGGGGCCGTCACACATATAAAGGCGACTCCACTAGACACGGCTTCATAGACTCCCTAAGACACTTGAACCTAGTGCTCTGATACCAAGCTTTGTCACGCCCCGAACCATGGCCTAGGCGTAACACGACACTCGGTGCCTAGCTGTATGTGACCGAGCAAACCTATAGGCTGGCTGAATCAACACGTGATATAAAATCATGCAATGATAAGGAATAAACTAACACATGCTGATCTACCAAAAAGTCTGGCTAATATATATATTAATGCGAAAATACTGGTTTAAGTCTGAACATATGAATAAATAGCCAACAAGGCTAAAACATAAAAGTCTGCTAATATCTGACTAACTAGACTATATTTATGAAGCCTCTAAAGATAACTATCTAACTGTTGCGAAGACCGAAGCAGGATAACACCCCGGAGGAACTGGGGCTCACCAATAGCTAATACGAGCGGGTCTTAGCTAGCTGGATCGTCAACCTGTATATCCCCGAAGCAATTAAAAGGGGCATCAGTACATTTGAATTGTACTGGTATGTAAAACAACTGAAAGAAGAAATACAAGTACTGAAACTGAACTAAACAGGAAGCAAGAGTTTGAAATACTCCCTATTCTGAATAAAGAATCACCTGTAAAACTGGAAATATAACTGTGGCCTAGGGCCCAAATAATGTGCACAAAACTGTGGCCTCAGGCCCAAGCAATACGTATGCATAAACTGTGGCCTAGGGCCCAAAAATATAGGTACAGGTGTTCAACATTAAACAATTTACAAGACCGAGATCGGCTATACCGATAGCATGATAACTGTTTCTGATTATGGAACTTAAGCAAATAACTAATTAAAACTGAATGAGACTCATATGATGTCAATACACAAGTCTATATGATTACGTACTGAGTTCATGATATTCAAAGTGAGCACCATGAACGAATTATGAAACTATAACCCTAGAAGATAGCAGTTCTACAACTGTTCAAGAAACTAGGGCTAAACTGTATTCTGAGTAAAATTATTGATAAGCATGTAGAATGAGGCGTAGGGAGAATCGTAAACGTTCCCTAACGTAGATAGTTAGGCTCACATACCTGTATTGCTCCAAGTCTTGCAACTACGGATCTGAAATTGAGAAGAATCCCAAAAGTCTAAGTCTTGAACCCTTAGGTGGGTTTTCTTGAAAACCCTAGGTTATGAACAATGATTCCTTAATTAGGTTAGAAGAACACATTATTTAATCCATTTGAAATAGGCTAGGATAGCTTACCTTAGTTTTCTTGATGGTGGAGGGGGAGAGCAGGTCGTTCTAGGGTTTAGGGACTTGTAAAATTAAAAGTAGAACCGAAACCAGATATTTATAGGTTCAGGTGCGGGTCGGGAAATATCAACCAAAATACGGTACATAAAACTGGATCGTAATTAGCAATGTCCCAAACAAAATGCCCAGTTAACACCTCTCCAATTACGGTCATGAATTACGGGTCGTAATTCAAATTACGGTCCGTAATTCCTGACCGTAATTTTCCATATCAAAACCAGTGACCAACTTAACAATTATGAACTGAATTACAGTCAATAATTCAAATTACGGCCCGTAATTCCAGGTGTAAAATCTCATATACTGAACTGAAGCAAAGTCTCAATTCCAACATTCTCCATCTAATTTTCTAAGTCTAAAATCACGGTCAAAGCTTAAGTTAAAGGTCTAAGGTGTTACAGTTTTAACATTGACGACCATCCCGGTTCGCCTTTGGCAAGGACCATTAGCACCATATCATGATTTCAATGGCAAGGTGTAGTTATCGCTATAACCGTGCTATCCAGGAATATAATGAGAAAAAGTGCAATGTATATACCTACCTTAATTTGCTTTCTGTGATTTGTCCCCGACTATCCTCCCTTTATTTTTCAACTAATAGTGACACTCCTTGGTGTTTTCAAATACAAGGTTTTGAAGATTGAGAAAGTGAATCACTTGGTGACTTCATACGATCAATATTGGATGACCGTGAAAGTGTTAAATCTAACTCTTGGTACTTCTGCCGAGACTTTTCAAATCCATGCTGGTAAAAGTATCCTCAATGATGATGATATAGTTATCTATTATTGCCGGCCTAAAGATGAGGTAATTGAACACCAAATCAGGTTTACAAATTGTGTTTTTTTTTTCTCCTTCTATGTTGTGTGAAATAGTTTTTTAACATGAATATTTTATTTGTTTTTGTGTTTAGGTCGCAATTGGTCTCTTAGTTTCTGAATTTTTGTGGGTTTTGATATTATGAGGTGATTGACCTGCGAATTGGCTTTCTATTGGGGTAACTATGTGCAAACACTAATGATATGATGGTTTGTGGGATTAGCTCAAACACAATATGCTTTACGCTAGGCGTATATGGTATGAAGGCTGAAACCATTTTCTAGTGTTAACCTTGAATTTGGGAGCATGTTTCTGTTGGAATTCTTATGGAAAATACTTCATCACCAACACGTGTAAGGACTTTTCTTCATTACGAACGCTTGTAGGACTTCTCTTCATCACGAACACTTGTAGGAACATCTTCTAAGCTTGAGGAAAATACTTGATCACGAACAATTGTAGAGAATTCTTCGTAGCTTAAGGCATGCCAATGGCCTTGTCCTTAAGGATATTTCACGGTATGGGTGCATCCCCAGATTCAACAAGCTCTTCTAGTACAAAACTAGGAGCCAGAAACTAACAAATATTTATCTCATAAAAACCCAACAAAACATAATGAGAAGAAGTACTTTTTCTATGTTTTTTTTCACTCCTCCAAGATGAACCGATAACCTATTATATATATCAACTTAGAGCTTCTAATATCTGCTAGACAAAAAAATTTAAGAATAATAAAGACCATAAAAGACCATAAAAGCAATTGGTCAAATGACCATATTTAATTTATAAACCGTTGGCAACGGACAAATGTTTTCCATTATGAAATGCTACCATTAAGGCTAATAAAGTATAATTAAGTCGTTTGTATTAAAGCCAATAAAAACATTAGAAATAGTCCTTTTATTTTTGAGATATTAGATAAAAATATTATTTTTCTAACAATCCCCCATATATCTCAAAAATAATAGAAGAAATAAAATAAGAAGTTTTGTTGGGTTTTCACATATGAGTACAATGCGTCAAATCGCGTATCCCGTAGACTATGAACCAGACCTAGATAAAATAAGTTTAACTTACAGAACAATTGGTGAAATTTAGAACTTCTATGAACCAAGTATTCTTTTGTAAGCCAGGGTCTTATTCTATCACATTATACTCGCACAATCTTTGTTGTTATCGCGGTTTTGCGCTAAGAGGCCATGCGCGTGTCCTGGTATTCATAAGTGCTCTAGAAATCCGTCACAATTTCATAGGAGCGGCACCACTCCACACTCATATAGGTCCACCCATCAAGTGTATTCTGCAGAGCAATACACCACCTATAAAGGATATGGTAATGGATTAAGAGTTTATAACTCAGCCTCACTTTGCCTTGCAGAACTGCACTATATTCACACACCATAGGAAGGGATATAATTTTATAGTGCATATTTGATCAACTAATGACTTGTTATTACCCATATGAACCTAATTCGTGGGATCTCCAATCACATAGGTTGGGTTACCATCATTATTGATCTTCTCAAATTGACTTAAAAATCTCATTCCCCTTGATGTTTCTTATAGTCTGTGAATTGATCAAGTTCACCTTCTGACTTCACATAATTTACATAATTAATTTCATTTCATAGCAGCTGCTTTAACACATTATGTCTCAAATACATATGTCTATTTTTGCCATTCAAAAATTTATATCTCACTACAGTTATTGTCGCTTGTCGACCACAATATATAGACACAAAAGATGTTGGCTTTATTCCAATTGGAATACTCACTAAGAGGTCTCTTCAACATTTAGCCTCATCACCAACCAACTCCAAAAATTCACTATATTTAGTACCATAATTATAGTACCTTTCAAATATATATTTTTCCAAAACCGAAGAGCATAACATTATAAGACACCCCCACACTTTCAAATATTTCAATCTAAACATAAATATATATAGATGAAAATTTGCGAACATCTTATCATCTCAAAACGTCTGGTAATATTTGAATATAATGAAGACAATAAAAACTCATCAACTGGTGATTTCATTTGTCAAACTAAAATTCAACGGTCACCTTTTTTCTCATGTTTAATAAGAGCCATTAACGCCAATAAAACTAATCATTCAACACGAAAGAGTCAGTATGATGAATATCAAATTCTTATCTTTAAATTCAAATGTAAAACTGTCACAACTATTACATTTAAAAACCATTCAAATGATTGCAGACTAATATAATATCCAAATAATGTATACAATTAGGCATAAACAAATCATGATTACAAAATTCTTTGCCAATAAAAACATTGTTTTTGGTTAACACAATTATCAGGCTCAAAATAAACTTTCAGCCCCACTTTTCCTAATAATCTCATAGAAATTAAATTGGTTTAAAAATCTTAGGAACATGCATGTACCACCTCAGTTAATGTCAATGTTTTTCCAAATATGTGTTCAAGAAGAGAATTTTCCATTCCAAGAACTTGAGTAGTTCTAGAATCACCAACATAAATCAATCATTCTTTTTCTTTAACTTGGGTGTAGAACACAAATTTATTTTAGCATAAATATGCTTAGTAGCACCAAAGTCTAACACCCAATCTCTCACACTAGCCACAAGATTCGCTTGAGAAATGACCACAATAATTATATCATCCGCTTAGCCACACTTATTTTACTTAGCGGGATTATCATTTCTCCGAATCTTCTTTTACATTGAGAGATATAATGGCTTAGTTTGCCACACATGTAATTATAGTTATTTTCACAGAAGATTTTCTTATTGACCTTGTGTCAACTAACCACGTTTTCTTTTCTCCAAATATAAACATAAAATATTGTCATACCTTATTAGCCTTTCCAAGACATGCACATATAAAGTTCTCAGCCTCTTCTTGGTACTTCCCAAACACGGGTGCATGGTTCGACATTTTCCTTGCCTTAGGAACTTAGCAGCAAGAGGTACAAATAAAGACAACATACTTGACGACCCGACCAAACTTGTCGTGGACCAACCGATTCCACCAAGTGCATCCCCATTGTCCCCCAAGTAGTTCAAGTAATATTTATCGCTAGATGCCTTGTTGGAAATATTATAAACCTTATTCTCCATAAGAATAGAGTATAAAAATATCCTTAAGATTGTTGGAATTCTTACGGAAAATACTTCATCACCAACATGTGTAAGGACTTTTCTTCATCACGAACGCTTGTAGGACTTCTCTTCATCACGAACGCTTGTAGGAACTTCTTCTAAGCTTGAGGAAAATACTTGATCACGAACAATTGTAGAGAATTCTTCGTAGCTTGAGGCATGCCAATGGCACTGTCCTTAAGGATATTTCACCCGGTATGGGTGTATCCCCCAGGATTCAACAAGCTCTTCTAGTACAAAACTAGGAGCCAGAAACTAACAAAGATTTATCTCATAAAAACCCAACAATACATAATGAGAAGAAGTACTTTTTCTATGTTTTTTTTTTCACTCCTCCAAGATGAAGCGATAACCTATTATATATATCAACTTAGAGCTTCTAATATTGCCAGTGACAAAAAAATTTAAGAATAATAAAGACCATAAAAGACCATAAAAGCAATTGGTCAAATGACCGTATTTAATTTATAAACCGTTGGCAACGGACAAATGTTTTCCATTATGAAATGCTACCATTAAGGCTAATAAAGTATAATTAAGTCTTTTGTGTTAAAGCCAATAAAAACATTAGAAATAGTCCTTTTATTTTTGAGATATTAGATAAAAATATTATTTTTCTAACAGTTTCCCCCCCTTGAAAAATAATTTCAACCTATAACAACAACAACAACAACAACAACACACTCAGTATAAAGGGGTGGAAAATAATTTCCCGAAAATCATTTTTCTTTGTGAATCTTAAAATCTCTTTCCATATTACTTGTACTCAAAATACTGCATGTGATTTGACTGGAGAGTTAAGTTTTCTTCCTTATGTTTGATACCCTTGTTGCTGGCTGGATAGAAGTACAAAAATGATTGATATGATAACGAAAAATCTTTGGATCCTCGTTTTCCCTTTATATAAGCTCTTGGTGGCATGAACTACCTTAAGTGGAAATCTAAAGTTTGCAATACAGTGAAAGTTATATGTCATTAACGCTTGCATAAAATACAAATTGAATCTTGGATTACGATTTGGTGATAACTTATGGAGCAGAAAGAGATTGGAAATGGTAATCATAGGTACTTTCTTTTTGTGGACAATGCACTAGTACTCTAACTTCACTTTGGTTTGTTTCTCCGAACTAATTTACAGGTCATTATTGGTTTGCCAAGCTGCGATGTTTATTTTGGGAAGCTGCGCAAAGAGGAGGCACTTGAGCTATAGTTATTTAAACTTGGACAGTTTGAGAGGAGGCAAAGAGTGTAGCCTGTGAATGAAATGGGTGAAGAACCATGGCGCGTCAGGTTCAGATTCCAATGGAGACAAAAACATTAGGTAGTAGATATCACGTGGAATTAGTTGAGATATGCGAAAGCTTGGTCAAGACATCTCGGATATAAAAAATAGTTAACTTTTTGTTAGTCCTCATTCTATATGTAAATTCTTTGTAGTTAGTCATATATGTTTAGGAATTTTCTCTTAGATGTATAACTTGTGTGGTACAAGGTTATTTTGGAAACCATGCTCTTTAGATTTTGCTGTGTTTAATCTCAAAAAGGTTGTGACAAAATTATGATAGCAACTGAGCCTTTTATGAAATCTTGAATAGAATACATTCTGAAAGTCTGTTTACTTTTGTCCTCCTGCCATGGAATTGTCTTTTAGAATCATTTACATGCAAAAGTCTAGTTATGAAGCTTATAGACATGATATATTGCCATGGAATTCAATTTGTGTTTTATGAATAATATAAATGATCAAGTAATTTGTTAGAAAACGTGACTCAGGAGCTATGCCCAAAGTTTATTGAATTTGCCAATGTGTATGAAATCACCTATCGGTTTCTAATATTTGATGTTATTATGTATAAACAATGGAGTTCCTTTAATTCCCATAGTCTGAACATGAATCTCCGCATGTTTAAACAACTAAATCAACTATTGCGATCTTAACACGTTTAAAACATATTTACACAATTTTTTTCTTTTTCTAATTCTAAAAAATTGAACAATTTGAATGTTGTGAAGGTAAACATGCCATATCATATTTCATTTAAGTGATTTACCCCTACTTTTGATTTGGACTAACGATGCTAAAACAAAGGTTTACCTTCACAACATTCAAATTGTTCAATTTTATAGAATTAAAAAAAAAAAAAAGTCGTGTAAATATGTTTAAACATGTTGAGATCGTTGATTTGGTTGTTTAAACATGTGGAGATTCATGTTCAGACTATGGGAATTAAAGGAACTCCATTGTTTATATATAACATCAAATATTAGAAACCGACAGGTGATTTCATATACACTGGCAAATTCAATAAACTTTGGGCATAGCTCCTGAGTCACGTTTTCTAACAAATTACTTGATCATTTATATTATTCATAAAACACAAATTGAATTTTGAGTTGTATTTACCTATCTACATCTTCTTCCATTATTATCTGATTAACTTTTCTTTTTATACCCCTCGCTAGGAGCTTCCTCTTTTTCGCTTCCTTGAAATTCGAACCCACAACCTCAAGGTTAGAGGTGGAGGGTGCTTACCCGCTCAACAACCCCTCTCGTCATTGTCTGATTAACTTAAGTCTTAATTTAACATATTTAAACTATTTTACTTAGCGTACAACGGGTTTTATTATATTTGGATAAATTTAGGTCTTACTCCAACAACTAAAATTAATACTCCATTGTCTTAGTATGCTATGGGTTATAATTTACTTTTTGGATCAAGCGAGGCAATTTTAAGGGCTTTGTTCGTGATATTTTAAGGGCTCGTTCGTGATGAACTAGAAATTGAAGTATCAAATCAAAATAAAAACGTCATTGTAAATAAAGTCACACACAATTGCGTTACACTATTGCAATTTTAATTATTAAAAACATCATTCCAGCGCATTGGGTGCGATCCAATTTGTCTCATATTTGAATATTATAAATGATTGGAATAAAATTATAGCAACAAAAATAGTCGTTGAAGAGCCAGTGCAAGAACTAGCCTTTGCAAAGAAAGTGTACAAAACAAAAGAATGTGGAAGATAATTTTGTAAACGACCAATTCTTTTTAAAAGGGGAAAAGGGTCAAAAATACCCCTCTACTTTGGAAAAAAAGCTAAAAATATCCTCCGAACTTATTTTGGGTAAAAAATACTCCTCCCATCCTTAAAGTTTACAAATATACCCCTGTCTTGACGGAAATTATCACCCAAAATAACCCGAAATCATTTTTAAACCTGTTCCATCATTTAAACCCGACCCAACTAAATAATAATTAACTCATAAGATCCCCTTATTCCCCCAATACATAGGTTTGAAGTTTGAGGGAATTGGGGGAATACGGGGATCTTATGGGTTATTATTTAGTTGAGTCGGGTTTAAATGATGGAGTGGGTTTAAAAAATAATTTCGGGTTATTTTGGGGGATAATTTCCTTCAAGACAGGGATATATTTGAAAACTTTAAGGATGTGAGAGATATTTTTGACCCAAAATAAGTTCGGAGGATATTTTTAGCCTCTTTTCCAAAGTAGAGGTGTATTTTTGACCCTTTTCCCTTTCCCTTTTAAAAATTATGCAATACATGCTATTTTTAGTACATCAAATCAAAGAGTAGATAAGAAATAATCATAGCATTACTAATCACATCATTACTAATACACCTTATTCATTATTGTTCTCATACACCCTCCCAAATGACCCCTCGGAATGTTCACCCCTACTCTGGAACAAAAGTGACTCACTTTTACAAAATTAAAAGGCTATTTGTTTTGGTCAGAGTTATATATCAAGGATGTCCTATACTTTAAGGGGTCGTTTGGTATGCAGGATAAGGTGGGATATCCTAGGATTAACTTTGGAATAAAATTTATACTTTATTTGGTTAAAGGTATTAATCTTATTCCAAACTTAGTCTTGCATAACTCATCTTATCTCATCAAGCTTGGTACTATTTTATCCCACCTCTCAGGACATAAATTAGTCCTAGAATTATAATCCCAGAATTATAATCTCGAGATAACTTAATTTGCGAGCCCTAAGGGGCTACTTTTATCTTCTTCTTTTTTCGTGCCAATACAATCCCCCTTAAAAACGGTTAAGGGGCTATAAAACCCATAGCTTAGTAGTATAATAATATTTGCAGGGAACAGAGTACGTAGGGTTTATGTTAGTTTGCTGCATGCGAAATCAAATTCAACTGAGAAAAAATGGCTGAAGAATCAGTACCGAAAAAGAATCAAATAGAAATTAGTTTGACCCCTTTATTAGAGGATGAACAGAAGGAAAACAAATTATACGAAGAGAAGAAACAAAATTACATTCTTGATGTTGTATCTGACGTATGGGAAAAAGATTTATACGAAGATAAGATGCAAAAATACATTCTTGATGTTGTAGCTGAGAACTGGGAAAAAGAACTTCATTTGGCACAAGTAGAGGACAAAAAGAGGCAAAACACACCTGAAAAAGTAAAATCATATGAGGAAAAAAGGCTAAAAGCACTTATTGATGTAGAAGGATATGATAAATGGGAAAAAAAAATGGTTTGTGGGAAATACAAAATGGTTTGATACCGAAAGCGGAGGAGTGGGAAAAACAATACTCATACGAAGAGAAGAGGTTAAAAGTAGTTCTTGATGAAGAAGGATATGAAAAATGGGAAATAAAGAATAGGTTATGGGAAATAGAAAATTATTTGGTACCATTCGCGGAGTGAAAAAAAGAGTACTCATACGAGGAGACGAAGAGACTAAAAACACTTCTTGATGGATATGAGAATTGGGAGAGGAAAAAGAAGTACTCATATGAGGAGAAGATGCAAAAAGACGTATTCGATGTTGTATGTCGTAAGTGGGAAAAAGAACTTAGTTTGGCGCTTGAAGAGGAAAAGCAATGGCTAAAAAAGTTATACAAGGAGAAAAAGCAAAAAACACCTTTGGATGAAGGATCTGAGAATTGGGAAAAAGAGTATTCATACGAGGAGAAGAGGCTAAAAGCACTTGTTGATGGACAAGGATATGACAAGTGGGAAATAAAGAATTGGTTGTGGGAAATAGAAAATGGTTTGGTGCCGTTAGTGGAGGAATGGGAAAATGAGTACTTAAACGCGGTTCATGAGGAAGGATATGAGAAGTGGGAAAGAAAAAATCGGTTTGGGAATTAAAAAATGGTTTAGTACCAGTAGCTGAGGATTGGGAAAAACAGTACTCATACGAAGAGAAGAGACTAAAATCACTTCTTGATGAAGAAGGATATGCAAAATGGGAAATAAAAAATCGGTTGTGGGAAATAGAAAGTTATTTGGTACCGTTCGTGGAGGAGTGTGAAAAAGAGTACTCAAATGAGGAGAAAAAGAGGCTAAAATCACTTCTTGATGGACAGGGATGTGAGAAGGTAAAAGAGTACTCAAACGCGGAGAAGATGCAAAAAGACCTATTCAATGTTGTATCTGAGAAGTGGGAAAAAGAACTTGGTTTGGCACTGGCAGAGGAGGAGCAGTGGCTAGGAGAAGAGGAAAAAAGCAGCACCTTTGGATGTAGGAATAGAGAATTCGGAAAAAGATTGCTCATACGAGGAGAAGAGGCTAAAAGCACTTCTTGATGGAGTGGCATATGACAAGTGGGAAATTAAAAATTGGTTGTGGGAAATGGAAAATGGTTTGGTACCTTTAGCGGAGAAGTGGGAAAACGAGTACTTAGACATGGAGAAGAGGCTAAAGACGCTAAAAGATCGAGAAAAACTTGCAGCAGAAGGAAGATGCCTCATTGGGTTGTATCTAACCTCCTATTGCAAGTGTGACACACAATGCAGAAGTTGCCCTTCGCAAATCCCTTTGGAGGAGTATCCCACCAAAATTGCCCCAATTTGTTTTGCATACTGCCGCCAGTGTCTCCAAACACATGTAAAGTTTTTTTTTTTTTTTTCATATTGCTAAATTTCCATTGCTAATCGTCGTTATCAAATAATAACAATAATTTCATGTCGTTAGGTCTAATTTCTTATCAAAGTTCCATTGTTACCTGTTTCTTAAAGTTACTCGGGGTGTTCCCTAAGATGTTATCTGTGTCTACCTGGCAATTATTCTTTTTTGGCATAAAATATGTCTTGTGTTTGGCCCCTTTTCATTTTAAACTAATTGAATCCTATGACAAGTATTTTAGCTGAATTTAATCTTTATAGATTCACCCTATGATTTGGATTATTTTCATCTCACTTTAGTGTTGGCTTCTTCGACAGAATTTTGACATTGATGACTATCCTGGTCGGGATTTTTGTGGTTCATTTGGACCATTACCACCAATTGAGGATTTCAATGGCGAGGCTAAGTTCTTGATGGGCTGCTAACCTTGCTATCCAGGAATATAACGAGAAAGAGTGCAATGTATATATACGCCTTAATTTGCTTTCTGTGATTAATCCCCAATTATCCTTCCTTTATTTTCAACTAATTGTGACTCCTTGCAGGTTTTCAAGTACAAGGTTTTGAAGATTTAGAAAGTGAATTATTCTGTGGCAATGTACTATATATATTGGATGACTGTCAAAGTATTGAATCTCACTCTTGGTACTCCTATCGAAACTTTTCAAATCCATCTGGTATATGTAACTCTGGTTATGATAAAAAGACTTATTGTTGCCGGGCTAAAGAAGAGGTAATCAAACACCTAATGAAGTTTACAATTTGTGTCTTCCTTTTTTCATTTTCTATTTTAAGAGTGTGTTTTGGGTGGAATAGTTTTTCTTAAATGAATGTTTATTTTATTTTTTGCGTTTCAATGGCTATTGGTCTATTAGTTTCTCAATCTTAGTGGGTTTTGCTATTTTGTGATGATTGACTTGCGGATAAGTTTTCTATTGGGACTGTGTGCAAACACTAATGATATGATGGACTTTGGGAGAAGCTCAAACATAATATGCTTTACCCTGGGTGTGTATGGTATGACTTATGAAACTATTTTCTACTGTTAACCTTGTTGCGGAGCATGTTTTCCTCTCGGGAAATATTTTCCACCCTAAAATAACTTCTTTCGGAAAGTCATAATTCTTTACAAACTTTAAAATCTTTTTTATTCTTACTTGAACTCCAAACACTGCATGTGATTTGATAGATGAGTCTGAAATTTCTTCGTGATGTTTGATACTGTTGCTAGCCCTTGTCCGGATAGAAATATAAAGATGATTGAATATGATAACCGAAAGAGATGTTACCTTTCTCACAAAAAAAAAAAAAAAAAAAAAAAAAAAAAGAAGGATAACCAAAAGATCGTTGGATTCTTGTTTACCCCTTAGGCTCTTGGTGGCATGAACTACCTTAAGTGGAAATTTCCAATATTTCATTACAGTAAAAATTATGCCCATAAATACAGAGTTGAATTTTGGATTAGGATTTCATGATAACTTATGCAGCAAAGTGGACTGGAAATGGTAATCACAGGCATTTGTTTCTGTGGACAATGTACTTGTACTTGATAACTAACTTTTACTTTGGTTTTCCGAACTAATTTACAGGCCATTGTTGGTTTGCCAAGCTGTGAGTTTTGTTTTGGCTTGCTGCCGGAGAGGGATGTCACAGGAGGAAAGGAAGAGGTACTTGAACTATAGTTATTCAAATTTCGACTGTTTGAGATTTCATCATTGTAGTTTAAGGTAGCTTGATATTTGGTCTTGATTGGGATTCTATCCTTTGTAGCTTAGTGCTTTAGTTTTATATTTAATCTGACCTCTTTGTTAATTCAAGTATTTTTATCATATATTATATCACCTGGATTTTACTTGTTTAGACTATTTCAATCTCTCTGTTATAATAAGCCCTTTACTTTGAGGAGTGATCAGAGGATCTTTGTTCTTTGAAGTATCTGATAGTTTTAAGTATTCAAAGAATTTGTTATTTGAATGATAACTGTCCTACCTGAAGATCACTTCTCACGGATTTGGAGGCTAAAGGTGCCTCCAGAGATAAAACACTTCATCTGGCAATGCAGTCATGATCGACTGTGAACTCTGGACTATCTTATAAACTCAATATCTCCACCTCTTCCACATGCCCTAGATGTCCACTCCAAGTTCCTGAAACAATGCCACATGTCTTGTTGCATTACACTCAAGCACTAAGCATTTGGCAATCCATAACCAATTTAGAATCCTCCACTAATGAGCCTTCGTCCTGGCTTCAAAAATTCATCAGCACTCCCACTCATCCACTTGTCAAATACCCTCCTATATCCTAATCACCTATTGCCTATGGCACATCTGGCTACATAGAAACAAGTTCCATTTTGAGAAACCAATGCTTCAATTAGCTTAAAATACATTCAGTAATCAATAGGGCTTGTGAATACTACTATCTATCAACAAATGCCAAGCCCCCTGCCCCTTCTCAGCCCTTATATTTCAAATGGCATCCACCACTGGATAGCTTTTCCAAATTAAAAATATTTGATGGTGCAAAAAAAGGTTCTACTCACAAGTTTGGATTACTGCAGGACTCTGGCACCTTGGATTTGCTGGTACAATCAATGCCAATAGATCAGTGGAAGCAGAAATCCATGCTTTCTTGCAGGGCTTATCACTGGCAGTAATATATAAGCCACAACCACTAAAAATTGAAGTAGTAGATGCCATGGACCTAATTCAGATGCTGGAAACTGATAACTCATTATTTTTCTCTATCTTGGCTGATTGCAGACAATTGCTGAACGAGCTCGATAGGCCCTAACTTGGCCATGTTTACAGGGAGCAAAATCAACTAGCGGACGCAATGGCTCAATTGGAATTTGAAAAGGAATTTGTAAGCAGTGTCGATATTTTTGTTAACCCATCGACTACTATCAACTCCATGCTAGGCAAAGATCAGTCGTTACAAACTTTCCAACGTTGAGTGAAAATGACTGCATCAGCTTCTCTTATCGACAATGCCCAACGACCACTGGACTATGATTGCAGCCCATTTCTTTTTGTTGTAATGTTTTGACTGCCATGCATCCCTGTAGACAGAATGTAGTTGCTCTGATAGGAATCTAACTATGTAGTGTTTTAGGTAGTTTAGCTATGTAATAGTTGTATGTCCGGAATTAAACTTTTCCGTGTAGTCATCGTTGTCTCAAATTTTCTTTTTATCAAGTCAATTCGGTACATTTGAAAACTTAAAATTCTTAATATAGATGTCTCACTTGTATAAACATAGAACAATAATAGTAACAATATTATAGAATGCCATTACTAATATATATATATTTTAACATTTATCTTTGAGCGTAGTGATAACTAATTTGATAAGATTATTATATCAGTGACAAGTGACAAAAAGCCTCTTTTATTAGTGGTTGAAGAATATTGACTAGTTGACGAATATTGACTTCTCATTGTGCTCATTGAGGGGTCATTTGGTTGTTGGTTAGATCTAATTATTTTGATATTTATAATGCAGGGTTTATAAGTTATTCATGTATTAATTATTTTATCTTCTATTTTGTATAAAATAATAAATAAATTGACACATAACTTATACTTGATTTGTTTATGTGAGATTGTAAAATATAACCTAACACTATACTTAGGGTGTTAAACTTTATTATAAGCAATTAAAAAACTACCAAATATCTTATTAACTAATATTAATTTATATAAATAATTATCTTCTTAACCAACAACTAAAAGGCCCCTAAATACTCAAAAGGTTTTCCTTGAATGCACTTCTAATTCAAGCATAATGGATTTTACTTGTTTGCTTTTGGGACATGAAGATAAATAATAAAGTAAAATGTAAAAGTGAATGCTAAAATGTGTGAGTAATTGCACACTTAGCATACAAAGCCAGCCACATGTGACACTCTTCCTTATTTAATTTGTTGGCAAAAAATAATTTCGAATTGGTAGGGCGATTCTTCCAATAATTTGTCTGTACCCTAAAATGACACAAGTGAACCAGTATACTAAGATATTTTGAAGTAACATGTGCAGGATTCAGCAAGATGACCTTGTAAACTTGAAAGAAGAAGTGTTATCTTATCTTTTGATTAGGAAAGTAGCACATACCTAAAATGGATATCTTATTCTTGATCAATTTAAAGATCCTCCTCTCTATATTTAGTTACCATGGTCCGACTTTGTATGAAGCAAGCCTCCCTAGACAGGCTCCAAACCAAAGTGATGGAAAGGCAAATGATCGTATATTAAAAAAATATGAGAGAAATCTTTTTCATTTTTCTTACATATTAAAATACTTTAATGTTAAACTTTCTATTTTGTCTTTAATGACATATTTTTATAATTACAAAAATATCATGGCATATTTAAAATTATAAGTCTAAATATCTCTTTTTTCCCTATCTTATGCTCAGTAAAATAAGGGAGGGAGAGTATTTCAAACCTGCCATAATTATTTAGTAAAAAAGAATAAATATAATGAAATATATATATAAATATATATATATATATATATATATATATTGATATATCTCACTTATATATTAAAATACTTTAATGTCTTTTGTTTTATCTTTAATGACATATTCTTATATCAAAAATATCATGAAATTTTAAAATTATAAGTCCAAATATCTCTTTTTCCCTATCTTATGCTCAGTAGAATAAGGGAGGGAAGAGTATTTGAAACCTGCCATAATTATTTGGTAAAAGTATAAATATAATGAAATAATAAAAAAATCTAAACAATTTTTTTTCTCACCCAATATTCGATATCCACATTATTTGATAAAAGTATAAACATAATGAAATAATAAAAAAAAATCTAAATAATTTTTTTCTTTGGGAGAAGCGCTATATCCGCATTTGCTCGGGAGAAGTGCTCGCTTTTTCACACGTAGAGTTCGAACCCGAGACCTCAAATTAAGAAACGAGTAGGCCTCATTCAGTGTGCCACGTCAAAAAAAAAAAACCATAAACTGTAGCTCAGTGGTATGACCCAATAGTTGAGAGAGTTCAGGATCTTGAAAATAAAAACCCCCCCACACACACAGTGAAGAGGAAAAATGAGCAAAAAAATGGATTCATCTTCATTAACATGCAAGAAATTAACAATAATTACAGTATTAGCAGTTTTAATCCAAGCATTTGGTCTTGCTCTCTTTGTTCTTGGTTTCTTCCCTGTAAAGCCAGCACTCTCAGGATTCAGGTACTCAATTTATATAAAGAATTTATTTTTCTGATTTTTCAGTTTCATTCTTGAAAACCCAATTATGTAATTTGTATTGAGATTTTCTGTTATTCTTGATTCTTTTTTTCTTCAGTGGGGTTGAGAGCTTTTATCCACCTGGAACAGATTCAGCTGAGTTTCATAATACAACTAATTTATCAGATAGTCAGCTCAAATATTTGTACCAGGTTGGTGTCTTTTTTCTTATTTTTTGGGGTGGGGAGGGGGGTTGGGGTATTTTCTTGGGTTAAGAAGATCATATTTGTAATTAAAAGGAGTTTATTCATATTGTGTTCATCTTAGATATTGTTTTTGCTATCCCATTTTATATGAAGTACTATATATAACCGATATCATTGTGTATTATGCATACATTGGCATGTTCCTACCAGGGCTGGAGCTAGGTTGGGCCTAGGGGTTCATCCGAACCCTCTTTGGCGAAAAATTACCTTGTATATACAAAGTTAAATTAATTTTTATGTATATATGGTTAATGTTGAACCCATTGCAAGCTTCTTCATGTGTTTACTTCTTTATATTCTTGAACCCCCTTAGTAGGAATCCTGACTCCTCCGCTGGTTACTACAAAAGGTGCTTCTTTTAACGGGATTTTCGGGGCGGGGGAGAGGTTGGGGGGGGGGGGGGGGGGGCTCTTTTTGGGGTAAGAGGATCATATTTGTAATTAAAAGGGATTTATTCATATTGTGTTCATCTTAGATATCTTCTTTTCTCTCCCATTTATATGAAGTGTATATAAACTGATATCATTGTGTATTAT
Source organism: Lycium ferocissimum (assembly GCF_029784015.1). Taxonomy (NCBI): domain Eukaryota; kingdom Viridiplantae; phylum Streptophyta; class Magnoliopsida; order Solanales; family Solanaceae; genus Lycium; species Lycium ferocissimum. Next base: position 4,183,421 of record NC_081347.1, read on the forward strand.
TATGATTACAATTTGCCATGAACCACAAAATGCCTTAAGGTTCTTGAAAGTTTGAAACTTTTTGGGATTTTACAGGAATGTCTATTTCAATAGCATGTCATGTTGTTTTCGTGGGTACTTGTCGAGAGGATCATATTTGTAGTAAAAAAGCATTTATTCAAGTTGTGTCAGGTTAGATAATGTGTCGTCCTATATATATGAAGTATATACAACTGATATCATTGTGTATTATGATTACAATATGGCATGTTACCACATAATTTTTAAAGGTTCTTGAAAGTTTGAAAATTTTTGAGAACTTTATAGGAACGTCTGTTTCAATAGAATTCATGTTGTTTTTCCAGTGTACATGTTGATGCCATTGTTCTGTTGCTTTTGCAACGGATACTTTAAAGTGCTCTATTGCCCTTAATACAACTAATTTATCAGATACTCAGCTCAAATATTTGTACCAGGTTGGTGTCTTTTTTTTATTTTATTTTTGGGGGGGGGGGGGGGGTGGGTTATCTTTTCGGGTTAAGAAGATCATATTTGTAATGAAAAGAAGGGAAAAGGGTCAAATTTACCCTCCAAGTATGGTTTATGGATTATATTTGCCCTCCGTTAAAGTTAAGGGTCAAATTTGCCCCTCCCATTAACATACTTTTTAAAATTGCCCTGATTATGGATGGAAGTATGACTAGGACTCCTTATCAGTCCACATAGGCGCCATGTGTATAAATAAATTTGTTTTTTCTTAAATCTTAGTGTAAAAACCATACAATTAAATTTTGTCATGTATTTTCTCTTTTTATTAAAAAAAAAAGAATACAATACCTAATCTTCTTCTCCGTCAAACCACTACTTTCCCTTCTTCTTCTCCGCCATCGTCATCGCCGTCCATCATCGCCCACCGCCGCCGGTTAATTTACTAAAAATAACCCATTATTTTCCAACTTTCCACTGTCATAGCAGGTTAATGGGTTTGGGTAAAAAAGTTGGCAAGTAATGGTTTACTTTTAGCAAATTAATTGTATGAGGAAAGCTGTACCTTAGGTGATAACGAAGGTGAAAGCAAGGCAAATATTGGATAGTAGAGGGATTCGGGATTCTCACTGTTGAAGTTGATTTACATACTAATAAAGGGGTCTTCCGTGCTTCTGCTCCAAGTGGTGTTTCTCCCGGAATGTATGTTTTTTGTTTATATTTTGTCATAGTCATGAATTTCAAGTTCCACTGTCATCGCCGGTTAATGGGTTTGGGTAAAAAAATTTGGAAAGTAATGGGTTACTTTTAGCGAATTAATCGGCGGCGGTAGACGACGGTGGAGGGAGGTGGACGGCGATGACGATGGCAGAGAAGAAGAAGGGGAAGTGGTGGTTTGATGGAGAAGAAGATTAGGCATTGTATTCTTTTTTCATAAAAAAAGAAAATTCATGACAAAATTTAATTGGTATGGTTTTTACACTAAGATTTAAAGGAAAAACAAATTTATTTATACACGTGGCGCCTGTGTGGACTGATAAGGATTCCTAGTCATGCTTTCATCCATAATAACGGCAATTTTAACAAGTATGTTACCGGGAGGGGAAAATTCGACCCCTAACTCTAACGGAGGGCAAATTTAATCTATAAACCATACTTGGAGAGTAAATTTGACCCTTTTCCCTAAAAAGAATTTATTCATGTTGTGTCAGCTTAGATATCATTTTGGTTATCCCATTTATATGAAGTATAATAAATTGATATCATTGTGCATTACTATGAATACAATTTGGCATGTCACCACAAAATTTTTTGACGTTCTTGAAAGTTTGAGAATTTTACAGGAATGTTTGTTCCAATAGCATGTCATGTTGTTTTCTGGTGTACTTGTTGATGCAATGTCGGAACTGGGTGCTCAAGCACCCATTATGTTTTGTCCAAACACTATTTTTAATCTTTGTTACTGGAAACTTGTAATAACATACAAAGATATTTACTAAGCATCCAATCTTAGAAAGTAATAATTGTAAATTAAAGTCAGTTGAGCACCCATGACTAAAAATCTAGGTCCAACACCATGTTGATGCCATTTTTCTGTTGCTTTTGCAATGGATATTTTAAAGTGCTCTATTGCCTTTAACAGTTATGGTGTTGAATTTGGTAAAACTGCAGGAACTGTCTTTGGTGCCTCCTTTATTTGACCGGTTGATACTCATGGTGAGTGGTTTTATTAGTTTAATCTTGCTTGAAAATGTTTTACTAGATAATCCTTCAGGGCTACTTCTGGATGAAAACATGATTACTATTTTTGCTGATAAAATCTATTTGTTTAGGTTATTGATGGTCTTCCAGCCGAATTCGTGCTTGGGAAAGATGGTGAACCTCCACCTAAGGCTTTCAAGGACGCTATGCCATATACTCAATCATTATTGAGTAAGGGGAGAGCAATCGGGTATCATGCGAAGGCTGCACCTCCTACTGTCACAATGCCTCGCTTGAAGGTAATCGAATTAGTTTTAGAGAACTTTTCTGTTTCGAGAATTGGGCTTCTGAATAGCTGTGTGCTTGTAGGCCATGGTTTCTGGTGCAGTTGGGGGATTTTTAGATGTTGCTTTCAATTTCAACACACAAGCTCTGTTGGATGACAACATAATTGGTTAGTTGGAAAATCCTTGTTAAGATTCTATTTGATAAAGTGGAAAATACTTTCTAAGTTATAGGCTTATATCTTATCAATTGATTAAGTGGTTTCCAGATCAGGGGTGTGTTTGGTACGAAGAATTTTTTTTTTCCTAGAAAATGTTTTCTTGGAAAACAAGTGGGTTTCTTACTTATTACTCCCTCCGGATCAAAAAAAGAGTCCACTTAGCCTTTTTTTCTTGGATAAAAAAAACAGTCCACTTAGCAAATCAAGAAAGAATTAACCTTATTTTTCCATATTTGCCCCTATTAAGTATTATATGATCAAATCTCAATGCCCATTTAATTAGGGGTAGTTTAGTCAAATTACCTATTTTTGTTTAGGAGTTAATATTTTCTTAAGGGGTGTGCAAATGGCTAAGTGGACTCTTTTTTTGATCCGGAGGGAGTATCTAGTAAGCAATTTTTTTTTTTAATCTCATGAGCATTTATATGTAATCTAGCAAAACACTACGGGGGTGGGTAGTGGGGGTTCAGGGGTGCGGAGGGTGGGATGGTCAAGGGGTGGGGGATCGGGGGGGGGTGTGTGGGAAGGAGACAATGAACTTGGAATGTCACTTATGTAACTTGTTTTCCCTACTTCCACTAAGGAAGTCGGTCTTACTAGAGAATATTTGTCACAATATTTTGACCAACTCCATACCAAGCACATCCTAGATACCTTAACATGGCCCATTGTTTCTCTTCCTGTTACAGTTCAATTCCTAAAAGTTGGTTGGAAAATGGTGATGCATGGTGATGAGACATGGCTTAAGTTGTTTCCTGGAATGTTTTCGAGGCATGATGGTGTTAGCAGTTTCTTTGTAAGTCTGTTTAGTACCAGGAATTTGAAGCATTCTTATTCAACAACTTTTTTCTCTCCTGTTGCTCTTGTAATGGTGTAGCTATTTTCCCCCCCTCTGCTGGTGTAGTTTGTTCTGTCCCAATGTCATCCTTTAAGTTAGTGCCATTTCCAGTTTTATTGTTTTTAAGTATCTTTTCCTTCATTTATTCTCTTTAATTTCTTGATTTGTGAAAACATAGGAAAGTGCTTATACTTGGTGTTGAAAAGTTGAAGTTTTTAGCTGCTTGTGGAATTCATCCTGCAGGTTAAAGACACTGTCCAAGTAGATCAAAATGTGTCTCGACATTTGGTTGATGAACTTAGTCGTGCTGACTGGAGTCTTCTGGTAATCTATTTGTCCCTTTATTTGTTAAGACGTTTTCCTAAGAACTAGTTAAATGTTGCATGTGTAGATATTTAAATATCAGGGTTTGGCATATGTGGCCCAATCCTGACTTTTGAGTTTTGCTTTGGCTGAAGGAGGTCCTCAATTTGGGAAATACGGTGCTACAAGGCTCCTAGGGCATTTTTAGCAGGAAGCGAGCAACGAGCAACACTTCATCACAGTCTTCAAGAAAAAAAAAAAAATGGCAAGCAAATATCTAGTATATATGGGCTTAGTCCTTATACTGAATTTGACATATAACCTTACTGCAGTCAAGGAAATATTAGCATTTAAAATCAACTGAGAAAACAAAGAGAACAATAGTTGCTCAAAATGATAGAATTAAAGGAGCATACCTAGTGGGAGTAACCAGAAGAAGAGCAGCAACTGCTGGCTTTCTGTCTTACAATGTAGCAGTAGTTATTATCCTTTAATCCCAACTCAGCCTGAGAAATGATCATCGTAATCGTGTACTTTTGTCTAGGTTCCATCATCATCTCATCATTATTGATGTGTGTAATTCATCAAGGTTAATTTACTTTGACATGTGATTGAGAAAATGCCTATCCCTAGCAAATTACGTTTTAGCTTATTTGAAAAGTTGTTCCTTCAATGAACCGAGGCAATCTAAGTTTTGGTTAGCTATGGAAGGAAAAGATCCAGATCAATTGCCGCAAGTAGAGAGAAAAGTGCTTCTCGTCCCAAGGTCTTGCCTTGGCATAGATAGTTAGATAGAAGTGAGTGAATGGAGCACACTTCGTCGAACTGGCTTCACTTTGTCAGTCATAAAGAGTTAAAGGCTTCGTGAAGTGGCAACTTGCTATGCATATGAACTGCTCTTTATTACATGTTTTGCTTTTGACCAAAGCGCTAAGGCCTCGTCGCTTAGGTTTATCCAACCCAGCTTCTAAAGCATTGCTTGGTTTAGTGAGGACATAGTGCCTTTGCCAGTAATGATAGTCACTATTTTTACCACTTATGAGATGCTGAAGTAAACAGATTATCCTTCTTGAGTATATATTGAACTGGTCTTCATATAAGATGTTCCAGAATCATGATTCCTAAGTCTTATTTTCTAAGGCCATACATGTATAGTCATCTCCTTCCGTTGAACAACTATATTTTCATTTTAATTGCCAGTTTTATTAGCATGCCCACGTGATGTTTGAAATTCCGACCAACACTAGTAAACTTATTGAACAGACGTCTAAATCATTTTCCTTCTGAATATGGCTTATGTTGGTCAGTTATATTCTAAATGGGGCATCATATGAGATCCATGAACATGTTGCTGATGGTTCATCTGGTTCTTTCTGTGGAGTTACTTTTTGTTTGCCACTACTTGATTTAACACAAGCTTGCACTATTTCAGATTCTTCATTATCTTGGCTTGGATCATGTTGGACATCTTGGTGGGCGCAATAGGTGTTTCCCTGTTACTTTGCATTGACATTCCGAAGAAAAAAGATGGTAATTCATTCATAACATTTTCTTCGGGTGTCTATTTACAGTGTGCTGATGGCCCCCAAACTCGGAGAGATGGATGAAGTGATCAAGACGATCGTTCTAAATTCTTTACCTACCAACAATAATGATCAAGGACGGACACTCTTGGTTTGTGCGTCTTCCTTTTCTCCAAATGTTGTGTAGCTTAAAGTGTATCAGGCTTTCTTCATGATAAAATTATAGTAGAGAAGTCAGAGACCATGTATTTATTATTCTATTAGTTTCTCTAATGTGACAGACATATAACTGTATCTTGGATCATAGAAACAGAAATGTAAATCCTACATCAGTATTGTCAAATGCAAAAAAGTCCAAAGTCTACTGGGGCTTTACGTGCAAAGGCGTAATTAAAGTCTGAGATTTATTAAAGAAAAGTGCAATGAGAAATAAAATAAAATGGATACATGTACTTCACACAAAAAAATATAGGCACAAAAAAATTATATGAACAGAGTAATTGAAAAAACTACAACTAAGTGAAACTTAGAAGTAAAAAAGACCTGTAAATTAAGAGCCTCCAAAGGAGTCTTTAACAATATTGACCCACATGTTGATCAAATTTAAGTATTATTTATTCTTTTTAGTTTATTTTAACATCTGTATATGGTAATGTGACAACACATCACCTAATATTCCTGTTGAATGGTGGAGCAATTGTCAAGGCATCATACTCCTCTAGTTTTTGAAGATATCATTTGGTTACTCAACAAACATCATATTTCAATATACCAACTGTGGTAATCCCTTGTCTTGTTTATGGTATGCACCAATCTGCAGTTGGTAGTAAGTGACCATGGAATGACTGAAAATGGAAATCATGGAGGATCATCATTTGAGGAAACTGACTCTTTGGCACTTTTTATTGGTCCAACAACTTTTGGAAGTACATCAGGCAACCCTAATAAAGCCAACCAGGTAGGTGACTATGAATTTTATTGTTGATTCATTATATTTAATGGATTATTTCATTGGTAGAAGTTAAAATCACTGTCCATTTATTATCATTTGCACGTATCAGCTCTCTTCAAGAAACAGTTATTTGTGTTAGGTGGTTAAGGTGCAGGAGTACCTCCGTTCTGATTAGTATGCTTTTAGAAGAAATAACCAAGTTAGCAGAAAGTCTCCAAAATATAGCTAGTGTTTCACCCATGTTGTGCTTGGGAGCTAATAAAAAATTATGCAATAACACAAATAATCGTTTTGTCTGAATTAAAATAGAAATTGGAATTAATGAATTGCTAGAATAAGTTTTGTCTGAAATTTTTTTAAATTTTTTTGGAATACAAGTATTGTTGAAAGTAATTTTATAAGTAGTGCCTTTATGGCATAGTCTTTATTGAATGCTTTAGGAAGTTTTCATTTTCTTCTTAAAAAGATATCTCTGATAGTAGTTGCAGGGTTTCCTTAATTGAAACTGATTAGACAGATTATGTATTCAATTTTTATTCGTAAATCTGGTGTTTCAGGTGGACCTTGCTTCAACTTTATCTCTTCTTTTTGGTGTCCCGATACCGAAGAACAATGTTGGCATGTTGATGGCAGAAACTTTTAAATCGTTAACAGGTCCGATTTGGTAGTTTATGTTGTGAATGTCTGAGCCATCTAGAATGTTGATATTCTGGTGATAATTGTTCAAGTTACCTGTAATACATCAAATGACAAGTCTAGTTTTCTGAATTGTTTCCGCTTTTTCAGTAATGGTTCTACACTTATTTAATATACTCCGACTACATTCTTTTTGGCTGTTGCTGATTGAACATGTAGTTGAGGTGGCACAAAATTTGGCATGTTTAATCATGGGAGTTAAACGCAATTTAATCTGATGTGATTGCTAATTGATGTAATCACAGTTTTACACGGGGCACTTTCCAATATTATTTTCAGTCCTGTCATTTTTTGTGACCGTCTTGTTAAAATCATGTATTCTCATCTTTTTTTAAACTATATATGGCTTTATAAAGTTAGTCATGTTTCTTTTTCATTTTTTTTTCAAGTATTTCAGTTGACCAACAGCTGAGGTTATTGGAGTTGAATTCTTGGCAATTGCTTAGGCTACTTGAAGCGCAATTACCTGGTTTAGTATGTGAAAACTTCTCATGCGACTACTTCAGGGATGATAAATCTGAGAGGACAAGAGGTTACAGTAGTATGGAAGAGACCTTTTGTTGTTTGTATATGAAGGCTGCAGATCTTCAGAGATCTCGCAAATCTGGGGAACAGAAAAGGTGGTTGATGGTTTGTAAAATCCAATTTGATATACTTTTTCTCAGAACTTAGGGGAAAATGCTAATTCTTGTGTTGCTTTCTTCTTATATTTCGTGTGGATTGGCTAGTGAGGACAATTTTCACAGTACTCTTGTGGCATATCATAATTTCTTAAGAACTGCAAGTGAGTGGCTATCTCATAGAGCAACTGATGTGAGTTTAACCTTATAAAAGTTTTCTTTTTGCATTTCCAGAAAGTAATAGAGCAGAGTGTTCCATTTTTTTCTCCCATATTATTACTCCCTCCACTCCAAAAGAATTGATGTTTTAGCCTTCACAAGTTGGTCCAAAATAATTGATGTTTCACAAAACCAAGAAGGTATTTAATTCTTTTTCCCACATTTGCCCTTGATACATTCCTAATTCATGTACAAATTTAAAGATGTATACAACACATAATTAAGGATATTTTAGTCAAAATCCCTCTTAATCTTAGGAGTAAGTGAATTCCTTAATCCATGTGCCCAAGCCTAAACATCAATTGTTTTGGACTGGAGGGTGTACCTTTTTGCAACATTCTTATAATTTTAATTTAATGTTTTTCAGAAACCTGTTGGCCGACTTATATTTGGAGTAGCAGCTATGCTCGTTTCATGTTTGATACTGCTAAGCCTTCTGTTTCTTCTAGGGAAGCAAGTTTTTTCTGAGCAGAATCAACAGTTTTCTAGTGCCAATCACTACCTGAGCTGGTGGCATTTGGATGAAATTTTTATTCTGGTGGTAATCATTATTGTTGTCATGAGCATGGGATCTAGTTCTCTGGTGGAGGAAGAGCAATACATATGGCATTTCATGACATCCTCGCTTTATTTGTTATCTCTCCGAAAAGTAATGCAGCAAAATACAAATAATTATATCCAGATTTGGTCAACTTTTGTGATTCTAATTTCTGGGAGATTTTTGAGAGGATGGCATCAAGGTGGTGTTAATTGGACTCATCTTCCTGACATTTCAAAATGGTTGGAGCAAGCAGGAAGCCCTTATATAAAATTGTTCCAGCTGGTTTCCGGGAACCTCTTAATCAGCATAAGCTTAGTTTCTCTTCTGTGGTCCCGAAAGTTGAAAAAGAACTTTGTGACTGTGGTTGCCTTGATGCACTTATTCCCAGGGTTGCTTGTTCTGCATTATATCACTAAATATCAAGATGTTGCATTCAGTACAGGTAGTTATGATGCTACTTTAATGGCTCAGATAATTTATGCAGTCCTAGGTTTCTGTTCAACTAGTATCGTTGTTGCTGTACCATGGTGTATTCCTCTCCAAAATCATACGCTTTCTGTGCACCAAAGAAAGGCTTGGGGTTCATGTTTTAGGGATTCTGCATATGTGATTGGCTTGAGTTACGTGTACTATTGGTCTCTTTTACAGCTATTGCTGCAGCAGCCTATAAACTCAATGCCTGTACTATTTCTATTCCTACAAGTACTAGCTAGCATTTGTCATGCTTCTACTTCCAACCAGCATCTAAGGCAATGGGTTGAGGTCAGTCAGATCTTTTAAGTATTTATCCAAGTTTCTCGTTTTGCTTCTTCCTTTTTGAAATTTACGACGTCTTTGTCTTTGAAATACACGAGCAAGTTGTAACTTCCTAGTTGACCTAGCTTGTTCTTGAAGGAAGAAAACCCTAGAAAGATTATTACCCGTTTTGGAATTCAAAACATTATGAAACTTTTTTTTAACATCAAAGATAACTCTCTATCCGTTATTTCCTTTTCCGAATTGCTTTGAATTGTTTTAACTTGTGCTGAGGGCATATCGGAAACAGCCTCTCTACCTCCAAGTTAGGGGTAAGTTCTGTGTACTCTCTACCCTCCCTGGCTCCCACGTTGTGGGATGACACTGGGTATGTTTTTGTTGGTTTTCCTCCCTAAATATTTAAGTTTTATAGTCAAAATTTGATTTATGCTATTACTAATCTCTCTTAAAGTTGGTCGACTATTGGAAAGTTAAAAAGGATAGTTAGAATGGGAACAAAAGGAGTAATGATGACGATAAATATATGATTAAAAGAAAAAGCAAAACAACAATGACATCAGTAATATTGCCAAATAAAATATGATCCAAAAAGAAAAAAGAGAGAAAAGAAGAAGGCAAACTTCATTTGATGAAAATGACCAGGAATCTTCTTGTAGGCTCCATATTACGAAATTCAACAAGTATCTTTGTTCATCCTCAATCTATTTTAGTACTAATGCAGGAAAATATCCTTTGCTTGGATGAGGGTAACATCAATTGTCTTAGATTCTGGAACAGCTAAATAGATGTACAGCTTCTCCATTGCTATCAATTTCTATAATTCTAACGAGGTTCACTGACATTCAGTGTGTGTTTGGTATGAAGCAAAATGTTTTCTTGGAAAAGATTGTCCTAAAAACATTTGAATATATTCTAGACAAATACTATGGGGGGTTGGGGGGGAGGGGACGGGGTGTGGGGTGGTGAGGATGGAAGCTAGGGGATAGGGGTGAAGATGAGGTGTATTGGAGGGCAGGGAGGACACAATCAACGTGGAATGCTACTTGTGGAACTTGTTTTCCCTACTTCCACTAGGGAAGTCATTTTCCTCATTATTAAGGAACTTGTTTTCGAATAGAAAATATTTTCCATTTTTGACCAATCAAACATGGGAAATTGGAAAACGCTTCCTTCATACCTAACACACCCTCAACATGAATTAGCTGTTCATGTTCCCCTATTGTTCAATATGCATAATATTTTATGTGGTTAACAGCTCTTAATACTATAACTGCTCAATACTAGTTTCACAAGTCTTGTTTTTCTCCTTTTCCCCTGTCAGGTTGCTGCACTTTATTTTATGGGAATGGCAGGCCATTTTGGTCTCGGCAACACCAACACCCTAGCTACAATCGATGTTGCTGGGTCTTTTATTGTAAGTTTCTTGTGCAAAAATCTTAATATTGTGTTTCATACTAAATTTTCTGTGTGCTTCATATCGGAAATCATCCAATCTTATGTTCTCCGTTGATTTGATTGCCAGGGTGTCTTGAATCACTCAACTGTACTTTGCGGCATCTTAATGTTCATTATTACGTATGCTTCACCAATGTTATACCTCCTTAGCATGGTGATGTACTCTTCTGCAAGTGGTTTCATAGTTTCCCAGAAAGGCGACTTTGGATCGTTGCTCAAGAGGACACTTGGTTTTCCTTGTCTGGTCCCATTGGGCTTGAGTTCTGTCCTTTTGATATCTTACACAATTGTGTTGCTGCTAATGAGGAATCATTTATTTGTTTGGAGCGTATTTTCGCCCAAGTAAGTGTCACCACAAGTTCAATCAGTATGCATGTATAAATTTTGCTTCATCATATATCCAAATCTTTCATTGTAAGACAAGTTGTTTAAAATAGTTATTGTTCTTTCTGGGCTTCTAGCCTGCTTGGGCAAGCTTCTGGTAAGCCTAAAGTGCTTTTTTTAATTATATATAAAAAGGATGTTTATTTAAGAAAGTTGAGGTGTTTGGCATAGCTTTTCGAAAACTGCAAGTGTTTTTGAGCAGTAGCAGAAACTGTTTTTCAGTAGCTAAAAAATAGCTTTCCTGCAGAAGTACTTGCAGAACCTAGGCCAAGCTCAAGTAACTGCTCGAATATAGGCATCAACGCTTTTCAAATTGATTAGTCAAACATGAACTGCTACTCCCCATTCAAAAAGCACTTTTCAAAATAAGTAGATCTTGGAAGCTTGGCCAATCATGCTATTCCAGTTATCCTTTTAACTCCTCTGTTATTTGTCTCATTTTGAATTTGTTTTGGAGATTAAGAGTGACATTTCTTTTGTTCAGGTTCATGTACGTTTGTGCTATGACAGTGTGTGTCTGTCTTGGTGTATCTGTTGTAGCTTCAACTGTGATCTATATCTGTTTGGTATTGGCGTCCCGAGAAAAGTTGCAGACTCATACAGACTAGTCTCAAGAAAGAGCGTGGCATACAACTAACCCGATCCAAGTGTTCTTCCATCGAGAGGTATGCCAGTTGCTTTAGCCTTTAAGGTGATCTAAACATTCTGGGGAAGTTGTTATGAATTAGAAGGAAGCATACTACGCCGAAAGCTAGATTTCGCTATAGCCTTCCACACTTCAACCAAAACAATTTTGATAGGAAAACTTACACCATAGCAGGTAAATGATTCTTTTTTCTGTTCAGTGGCCAAAATGGTTGATGGGAAACTGAGAACATTGAGATGTAGATGTTGATTATTAGTTCGAATCTGTTTTGTTGCGATTTTCGCGTAGGTTAAAATGAGTTTTGGCAGTTTCAATGTAATATCTGTGTGGAAGTTTTAGTCCGTGAACACATACCTTCTAGCCTTGAAAGGCTTTTAATTTGTAAATTGTAGTGTTCCTTTTATAGTTTGCTATTTTATCAATTTGGATACATAATGTAGATTTATTCATGCTCAATTTGGATTAAAGAAACAGTGCCGGCTTTAGGGTGAAGCTGATAAAGCAAAGGGTTTCCCATTTTGCACTATTATAGGTTTATGAATTAATTTTTGAAAAAATCGAGTATTTTAAAGTAAAAAGTACAATTTTTTAATTTAAAAATAAAAGAAAACTTCAAAATTAATGTGAACAATTCGAAGCATATGAAAAATATTTTTGGTTTGTTATTTAGTGATATAATTTGAGGTCATTGGGTCATGCGAATATGAAAAAAACATTAACTTAACCGCAAAAGTTTCTTAAAAATAAAAATCTTAAGGAAAACGGTACAAGTAGATAAGAATATTTTAATCAGTATACTCAGTCAGATAAAACTACTTGATTATTTTTCAAACGCATAATGCTTTTAGAATAATGTTTACAATTCTTATAAAAATTGCATTTTTCGAAATAAGTTTTCAGAATAAAATTGATAAAATCTTATTTAAGAATTAAGATTAACAATGTCTCAAGAAAGATCAAATGAAAGCTGGGGTTCAACTGAATCCCAAACTTTGGGACATCAAAAAAGTCATGACAGTACCAAGCAAGTCATAACTAGTGTTGTCAAGAAATTGGTTGGTAAAACCAACGATGTTAATATAAATTTATGTATAAAAAATTATTAAAATTGTAATAAATAGTAGATATGAATCCCTAATTTTAAAAATATAATGGGTTTAATGCTAAAAATTTATAGATTGAACCCATAAAATTTAAATTTTATCCGCTTTGTACAAAAAGTGATGATATGAATACAACTGCTCAATTTGTTCATACTTTTGTTTTTGAAAGATCGTACCCACAAATTATAAGGAGTTCTAATTTTGGCAAACAAATAAATTAAGGAGTTTTTACAATTACGCCAACATAAAATATCTAGTTTGGCCTATAAACCAACATTTTCCTTTGTTTTCTTTGAGAAACGAAAACTAGGACACTGTTACGGGAATAGGGTTGTGTTAACTTGCTCCAACTGAAAATTCAATCTGACTTCTAAAACATAAGCGAATATAGATGAAAGGACCCCATTTTCCCGTATTCCTCTCTCCATGACCAGAACATTGAAAATTTTGTCCTAACATAGACGAGAGGATCCCATTTTCTCGTATTCCTCTCTGCACGAGCAGAACATTGGAAAATTTTGTCCTAACATAAATGAGAGGACTCCACTTTCTCGTATTCCACTCACCACGAGAAAAACATTGAAATTTTTTGTCCTAACATAGATGAGAGGACCCCACTTCCCGTATTCCTCTCTCCACGAGCAAAACATTGAATTTTTTTTGTCCTAATTAACATAGATCAGAGGACCCCACCTTCCCGTATTCGTCTCTCCACTAGCATAAATATATGTCCTAACATAGATGGGAAGACTCGACCTTCCCATATTCTTTTCTCCACGAGCATAACATTAGAAATTCCTCTCCTAATGAGAGGACCTCTACATTAGAAATTCCTCTCCTAATGAGAGGACCTCTCACGTATACGTCTTTCAACGAGCAGAATATGAGAGATTCCTATTCTAGAGAAAATAAAATGAAGAAGAACACTTGCTTCCATCCTCGATTATCATAACTACAAAGTATAATATTAGTGGTGGATGAAATTGAGGTTAAATTGTTAAATTAGCACGTTGAATAAAAAGATCATTAGTTCAACTTTACCATATCGTGCATAAGGTTTCTTCAGTTTTATGTATAGTACGTTAGTTATATTTTTCAGTATTTACGGGGCAATAGAAGAATATTCAATTGCCATACATTAGTTAATAAATTTTCACCTCTTCATTAAAACTAAAATTCTAGAAAGTATGACCACTGCAGATAATATTCCTCTGTCCCAATCATAATGTCCAAATTTGAACTTCTCATAATGTTAAAACAAGTACTCCAATTTATCTCTTTTTACAGTAATCATTTATAAATAAGCCCTTTAAAGAATTTCCATGTCCAAAATAGTCCATGAAAAAAGTAAAAAACTTCCAATTTTGTTCACATCCCACCTCTTCAAAAACTTCTTTATAAGCTTCCTCCATCTTCATCTCTTTCTCGTCTACAAAACTACTTGCAACAACAAAATTTTCAAAAAAAATGGAGTGGCGATATGAAACAAACAACACCCATCATTCAAAAATCTAAATTTATCTTACTGCTTCTCAACACTTTCTTGAACAACACAACTTTCAAGATTGCCGTAAATACGCTTTAGAAGCCATTTATTTCACGGGATGAACGTGCCGCGCATGAAATGCACGTGGAGGAGTTTTAGCAATTATGCTAACATAAAATATCTAGTTTGGCCTATAAACTGTTGGAAATCTTACGGAAAACACTTCATCATGAACACATGTTGGGACTTCTCTTCATCACGAACACTTATAGGGACTTCTCTTCATCACGAACACTTGTAGGGACTTCTTCTAAGCTTGGGGAAAATACTTGATCACGAACACTTGTAAAGAATTCTTAGTAGCTTGAGGCATGCCAATGGCACTGTCCTTAAGGATATTTCACCCGATATGGGTGTATCCCCCAGGATTCAACAAGCTCTTCTAGTACAAAACTAGGAGCCAGAATCTAGCAAAGATTAACCAAAAGAAAACCCAGCACCAGAAAATAAAATAGGAATTATTATATTCATCTTATAAAAGAGAAACAGTTGTGACTATATATAGGAGGATTAAGTCCTATCCAATTATGATAGCCAGTAACGTTTCGTTGGTAATTGTCAAAGAAAATTGAAAACTCTTTAATGGATTAATTGTCATTGTCATGGCTAAAGTTAACGTTGGGATGATAACGTTAGAGCGGCCATCAAAGCTATTCAATAGTCATTAGGAAGAATAATGGCCAATCAAGATGGGGGTGATTAATGACTTTTGATCATGGCTAGTAAAGAATAAAAATATTTCTTTTGTATTAAAGCCAATAAAAAACCTTAGAAATAATCATTTTATTTTTGAGATATTAAATAGAAATTAATATTTTCTAACAATCCCCCATATATCTCAAAAATAATAAAATAAATAAAAATAAGTAGTTTCTTTGGGTTTATATATATGAGTACAATGCATCGAATCATTGTCTCGTAGACTATGAAGTATGACCACTGCAGATAAAACAAGATTAAACTCACGGAATAATTGGTGAAGCTTAGAACTTCTATGAACCAAGAATTCTTTTGTAAGCTTTAGGGTCTCATTCTATACATTATACTCGCACAATCTTTTGTCGTTATCGCGGTTTTGCGCTAAGAGGCCATGCGCGTGTCCGGGTATTCATGAGTGCTCTAAAATCCGTCACAATTTCATAAGCGGCACCACTCCACACTCGTATAGGTCCCATCTCAAAAGTGTATACCTGCAACAATACACCTTTTTATAAAGGATATGAATTGGATTAAGAGTTTATAACTCGACCGACTTTACCGAAACAAGCAACGTACCCATATTCACACACCATAGGAAGGGATATAATTTTATGTCTGCTCGATCAACTAATGACTTGTTATTACCCATATGAACCTAATTCATGGGATCTCCAATCACATAGGTTAAACCATTATTGTTGATCTTCTCAGAATTGACAAAAAATTCCATTCCCCTCGATGTTTCTTATAGTCACGTGCAGTGAATTGATCGTATTCACCTCCGACTTCACATAATTTACATAAACAATTTCATCTCATGTTAAGATTTGGCTTTATCACATTATGTCTCAAATGAATGAGTCTATTTTTGCCAATAAAATGTTTATTTTTCACTACAACTATAGTTTTTGCAACCACAATGTATAGACACAAAAGTTGTTGGTTTTATTTCATCCTAAATACGCTAAGAAGTATCTTAGCCTCATTACCGCCAACTTCAAATAAAAGTAAAATTTCATTATGGTCTATTTGGCTAATTTTCATATTCATCTTTCAAACTCATAACCACGTGTGGATCTTGAAACCACTTGCATCATTGTACCCCTCATACAACAAATATTAATTCACTATAACACTTTTCAATCGTTGCTTCTTTTCAAAATCAGCTAGCATAATCCCGAGTAAGCCTCCCCCACACTTTCAAATATGTCATAATAGGGAATAACTTTTCCACAATTCATAAGATTTTCCAATTGTGTATGTGACATACAAACTTACACATTAAAAGTATATCAAAGATAAAATAGAGAAGTGAAAATTTGTCTCTTAGTTTCTTCACTATATCAACATGAAAGCATACAAATATATATAGGTAGGAATGATGACAGAGGCTCTACAAGTTTTGAAGATATCTTGTTGTTATTACACAATAAAAGACTTTTTATATCTATTCAAGGCTACCAACATAAAATAATGGTGTGTGCAATTAAAGGCTATTCAAATTGTCAGATTCATTTTTCCACAAAATGAAGTCAAAGCTTATAACGTAGGAATACGTTAGAATATGTTAATGTCTATTATAAAACCAATCAACAGTAAGATCCAATTTTCCAGAAGACTACCATTAGGAAAGCATTTAATAAGTTTTTTTTTTTTTTTTAAAAAAAAATAATAATCTAGACAAAAACTTGAACATTTCTTAGTATAAGAAAAACTAATATATCCAAGTCTAACTTACCATAAACTAAATGAAATAATCATGTAAACACAAGTACTAGCATTTTCACCTTGGAAGATATTAGGCACAAACAAATCATGATTACAAAATTCTTTGCCAATAAAAACATTGTGTTTGGTTAACACAATTATCTTGCTCAAAATAAACTTTCACCCCCACTTTTCCTAATAATCTCATAGAAACTAAGCGGTTTAAAAATCTTAACAACATGCATGTACCACCTCGTTAATGTCAATGTTTTTCCAAATATGTGTTCAAGAAAGAATTTTCCATTCCAAGAACTTGAGTAGTTCTAGAATCACCAACATAAATCAATCATTCTTTTTCTTCAACTTGGGTGTAGAACACAAAATTATTTTAGCACAAATATGCTTAGTAGCACCAAAGTCTAACACCCAATCTCTCACGCTGTACAAAGATTCGATTTGAAATGACCACAATAATTATATCATCCGCTTAGCCCACACTTATTTTACTTAGCGGGATTATCATTTCTCCAAATCTTAATACATTGAGAGATATAATGTCTTAGTTTGCCACACATGTAATTATAGTTATTTTCACAGAAGATTTTCTTATTCACTTTGTGTCAACTAACCACGTTTTCTTTTCTCCAAATATAAACATATAATATTGTCATACCTTATTAGCCTTTCCAAGACATGCACATATAAAGTTCTCGGCCTCTTCTTGGTACTTCCCAAACACGGGTGCATGGTTCTTGACATTTCCTTGCCTTAGGAAATTAGCGACAAGGGCACATTGAAAATAATTTGACGTCCCCTTACAAACTTGTCGTGGACCAACCGATTCCACCAAGTGCATCCCCATTGTCCCCCAAGTAGTTCAAGTAATATTTATCGCTAGATGCCTTGTTGGAAATATTATAAACCGTATTCTCCGTAAGAATAGAGTATAAAAATATCCTTAAGATTGTTGGAAATCTTACGGAAAATACTTCATCATGAACACATGTTGGGACTTCTCTTCATCACGAACACTTATGAGGAACTCTCTTCATCACGAACACTTGTAGGGACTTCTTAAGCTTGGGGAAAATACTTGATCACGAACACTTGTAAAGAATTCTTAGTAGCTTGAGGCATGCCAATGGATTGTCTTAAGGATATTTCACCCGATATGGGTGTATCCCCCCGAGGATTCAACAAGCTCTTAAAGTACAAAACTAGGAATCTAACAAAGATTAACCAAAAGAAAACCCGTGCCACGAGAAAATAAAATAGGAATTATTATATTCATCTTATAAAGAGATTTATGGTGACTATATATAGGAGGATTAAGTCCTATCCAATTATGATAGCCGAGAACGTTTCGTTGGTAATTGTCAAAGAAAATTGAAAACTCTTTAATGGATTAATTGTCATTGTCATGGCTAAAGTTAACGTTGGGATGATAACGTTAGAGCGGCCATCAAAGCTTATTCAATAGTCATTAGGAAGAATAATGGCCAATCAAGATGGGGGTGATTAATGACTTTTGATCATGGCTAGTAAAGAATAAAAATATTTCTTTTGTATTAAAGCCAATAAAAAACCTTAGAAATAATCATTTTATTTTTGAGATATTAAATAGAAATTAATATTTTCTAACAAACGAACATTTTACTTTGTTTTTTGGGAGAAACGAAAACTAGGACATTGTTAGAGGAATAGGGTTGTGTCAACTTGCTCCAAATGAAAATTCAATCTGACTTCTCAAACATAGATGAAAGGACCCCACTTTCTCGTATTCCTCTCTCCACAACCAAAACATTGAAATTTTTTTCCTAACATAGACGAGAGGACCCCACTTGCTGGTATTCCTCTCTCCACGAGCAGAACATTGAAATTGTTTGTCCTAATTAACATAAATGAGAATACCCCACCTTCCCGTATTCATTTCTCCACTAGCAAAAATATATGTCCTAACATAGATGGGAAGACGCGACCTTCCCATATTCTTCACTCCACGAGCAGAACATCAGAAATTCCTCTCCTAACAGAGATGAGAGGACCTCTCTTTCACGTATACATCTTCCAACAAGCAGAATTTGAGAAATTCCTATCCTAGAGAAAATAAAATGAAGAAGAACACTTGTTTCACTCCTCGATTATTATAATTACAAAGTATAATATTAATGGTGGATGAGATTAGGTTAAATTGTTAAATTAGCACGTTGGAAAAAAGATCATTAGTTCAACTTCACCATATCATACATTAGGTTTCTTTAGTTATATTTTTCAGTATTTATGGGCAATAGTAGAATGTTATTCAATTGTCATACATTGATTAAATAAATTTTCACCTCTTCATTAAAACTAAAATTCTAGAAAGTATGACCACTGCAGATAATACTCCTCTGCCCCAATCATAATGTCCAAATTTGAACTTCTCATAATGTTAAAATAAGAACTCCAATTTATCTCTTTTTTACAGTAATCATTTATAAATAAGCCCTTTAAAGAATTTTCATGTCCAAAATAGTCCATGAAAAAAGTAAAAAACTTTCAATTTTGTTCACATCTCACCTCTTCAAAAACTCCTTTATAAGCTCCCTCCATCTTCATCTCTTTCTCATCTACAAAACTACCTGCAACAACAAAATTTTCAAAAAAATAAAATAAAATGGAGCGACGATACGAAACAAGCAACACCCATCATTCAAAAATTCAAAATCTTCTGTCTGCTTCTCAACACTTTCTTGAACAACTAAACTTTCAAGATTTCCGTAAGTATGCTTTAAAAGCCATTTATTTCACGGGATGCATGTGCCACGCACGAAATGCACGTGCAGCGCAGGAGAGGCACGTGCAGTCCACGAGATGCATATGTGACGCACGCAGAAACTAGTTTATTGAATATACTTTAGACCTGTTGTTAAGATTTGGCTTTAGGCCACTAATTTCATTAAGCCACCCCTGTACGGAAAGTAATGATATGAATACAACTACTCAATTTGGTCATAATTTAGTTTTTGAAAGATCGTACACCCAAATTATAAGGAGTTCTAATTTGGCAAACAAATTAATTTAGGAGTTTTAACAATTACGCTAACATAAAATATCTAGTTTGACCTATAAACGAACATTTTCCTTTGTTTATTTGGAGAAACGAAAACTAGGACACTGTTTGAAGAATAGGGTTGTGTTAACTTGCTCCAAATGAAAATTTAATCTGACTTCTAAAACATAAGCAAACATAGATGAAAGGACCCCATCTTCTCGTATTCCTCTCTCCATGAGCAGAACATCAAAAATTCCTCTCCTAACAGAGATGAGAGGACCTCTCCTTCACGTATACGTCTTCCAACGAGCAGAATATGAGAGATTCCTATCCTAGAGAAAATAAAATGAAGAAGAACACTTGCTGCCATCCTCGATTATCATAATTACAAAGTATAATATTAATGGTGGCGAGATTAGGTTAAATTGTTAAATTAGCACGTTGAAAAAACAAGATCATTAGTTTAACTTCACCATATCGTGCATAAGGTTTCTTTAGTTTTATTTTTCAGTATTTATGGGGCAATAGAAGAATGTTATTCAATTGTCATACATTGATTAATAAATTTTCACCTCTTCACTAAAATTAAAATTCTAGAAAGTATGACCACTGCAGATAATACTCCTCTGTCCCAATCATAATGTCCAAATTTGAACTTCTCATAATGTTAAAATAAGTAGTCCAATCTATCTCTTTTTACAGTAATCATTTATAAATAAGCCCTTTAATGAATAGTCAATGAAAAAGTAAAAAACTTCCTATTTTGTCCACATCCCACCTCTTCAAAAACTCCTTAATAAGCTCCTTCCATCTTCATCTCTTTCTCGTCTGCAAAACTCCCTGCAACAACAAAATTAAAAAAACATGGAGCGGCGATACGAAACAAACAACACACATCATTCAAAAATCCAAATTTATCTCAATGCTTCTCAACACTTTCTTGAACAACGCAACTTTCAAGGTTGCTGTAAATACGCTTTAAAAGACATTTATTACACGGGATGCACATCCGGACACGAAATGCATGTGCATCAAAGGAGATGCACGTATGACGCACGCAGAAACTAGTTTATTGAGTATACTTTAGACTTCTTATTAAGATTTGGCTTTAGACCACCAATTTCATAAGTCGCCCCTGTACAAAAAGTGATGATATGAATACAACTGCTCAATTTGATCAATACTTTGGTTTTTGAAAGATTGTACACACAAATTATAAGGAGTTCTAATTTTTTAGGAGTTTTTAACAATTGCGCCAACATAAAATATCTAGTTTGGCCTATAAACGAACATTTTCCTTTGTTGGAGAAACGAAAACTAGGACGCTGTTACAGGAATAGGGTTGTGTTAACTTGCTCCGATTGAAAATTCAATCTGACTTTTAAAACATAAGCGAACATAGATGAAAGGACCCCACTTTCCCGTATTCCTCTCTCCACGAGCAGAACATTGAAAATTTTGCCCTTACATAGATGGGAGGAACCCACTTTCTCGTATTCCTCTCTCCACGAGCAAAACATTGAAATTTTTTATCCTAATTAACATAGACGAGAGGACCCCACTTCCCGTATTCTTCTCCCCACAAGCAAAAGTATATGTCCTAACATAGATGGGAAGATGCGACCTTCCCATATTCTTCTCTCCACGAGCAGAAAATTAGAAATTCCTCTCCTAACAGAGATGAGAGGAACTCTCCTTCACGTATACGTCTTTCAACGAGCAGAATATGAGAGATTCTATCCTAGAGAAAATAAAATGAAGAAGAACACTTGCTTCCATCCTGGATTATCATAATTACAAAGTATAATATTAATGGGGGGTGAGATTGAGGTTAAATTGTTAAATTAGCACGTTGAATAAAAAGGTCATTAGGTCAACTTCACCATATCGTGCATTAGGTTTCTTTAGTTTTATGTGTAGTATTTTAGTTATATTTTTCAGTATTTATGGTGCAATAGTAGAATGTTATTCAATTGTCATCCAATTGTGATACATTGATTAACAAAATTTTCACCTCTTCACTAAAACTAAAATTTTAGAAAGTATTACCCCTTCAGATAATTATAAGCGCTATATCACAAATTCCAGTAGTATAATCAAGAACGAGATAATTATAAGCGCTATATCACAAATTCCAGTAGTATAATCAAGAACTGAAAATATGAAAGAATGAGATTATTAAATACTTTCATTTGTGAGTAATAAATCGTAATCTCTTTCGGAAAGAAAGGCTTAATAATAGAGCTTGCGCAAATTAACTTGGACCAAAGTTATAAACACCAACTATATAAACAATTTATTATACTATCAATGACTTTTAACTTGGGATAATAGATAAAATACCATTTTTATCAGATTATTAATTGATGATATCTAGAGAAAATTATTTGTAATTACCTAATAAGTATAAATAGTTTTACAAAGTCGGTGCATCAAACTCAAATAGTTGTTGGACCTAAACCGATATATAGCTCCACTTTAACTTAACATCATGAAAATGAAATACTGTTCTTGATTCTTTATTGTTGAGATTTTGCAAATTGCAGTACAAACAAAGTTAATTGCTTCTTTCTCTTCAAAAAGAAAAAAAAGTTTAATTGCTTCTTAAGGAAGCCTCGGACAGATACACGTCCTCACACTTTGGTGAGTTACCAAGTTTACCCTCATAGTTATCAATAGGGGTGTACAAACCAAACCGACAAACCGCACCAAACCGATAAACCGAGAAAAAAATCCGACTCGTGGTTTGGTTTGACTTGGTTTGGTGTTGGAAAAAAAAACCCGACCATAATTGGTTTGGTTTGGTTTGGTTTTAGCTAAAAAAAGTCAAACCGAACCAAACCGACCCGACATTACGTGTATTCGATTTTAAAAATATTTTATACATAAGAATATTTATTTGTAATGTAATTTGTAAATATTTCTTAAATTTTTTTCATAGCTTTTTGTCTTTTATCTTATTATTTTAAGCTTGAACTTAAATTTGAATGTCAATCGATTTTATATCTCATAGATGTTAATAACTCAAATAAAGTCCAAATCAAAACCAACTCAACACTAATGCTAACAAAAGAAATTCAATTCTAACACCAGGAATGACAGTAATGTTGGATATCTATTCTTTAGTTTTGCATAATTGGTTTAGAACGTAAAAATACATAGCTTAATTTTTTCTTTGTCATGTAATTAATACTTATTAGCCGTACTTATTTTATCATAACTTAGTATTTAGATTAAAGTCATTTTTCTTTATGGCTTATTAATTAGCAATACTTATTTTAACCGATTTTATTATTTTTTTGTTGAATATTTTAATACGATGTCATCATCCATCTCACATTTTGTGTTATTTTCTTAAGAAACACCTTAGTTATATAGTTGTATCTTACTAGGACTAAAGAAATATTTGAAGTAAAAGTCATATGTTTTGTATGAAGACTTTTTCATATAAAAAAACTGTGAAAAAAATGAAAAAAACCGAATAATCCGAAGAAAACCCGAAGTTGAAAAACCCGAATTTTATTGGTTTGGTTTGGTTTATAAATTTAAAAACCCGACGCAATTGGTTTGGTTTGGTAGTTGAAAAATCACACCAACCTGGTCCATGTACACCCCTAGTTATCAACTTAAGATTGGTTGGTTCTTACATTGATTATCTTAAAGTAGATTGTTAAAGCATTTCCATTATATTAGTACTTCAAAATGTGTTTAATATGTACTTTACCATGTAATCTTTAAATGAATTATGTGAACTTCCCTAGTTTTTACAGCAGAATTTATCAAAGAATGTTCTATTCTTTAACAGAGTAAGTAATCTTCAAAGTCATTTATTGAAGATTCTTTGCCTTATGAAGTCTGATATTTAGACTGTTGAGATAATTCTTAATTAAGGCTGAGTTCATTATAGTTTAAGCAAATTAGATGGATTAGTTAACCCTATACTTTAAACTCACCATTTCTTTTTAAGTAAAAATAATACTCCTCTGTCCCAATATACTAAAAATATATTTTCTCTTTTATTTCCTCACTTTTATTGTTATCATTAAATAAATAACAATTTCTTAAACTTATTGGAAGACTAATACTCAAATTTTAATTTTTAAAGTATAGTAAATATGATGGTTTATCGGAAACAACCTCTCTACCTCTCAAGGTAGGAGTAAGGTCAGCGTACATTTTACCCTTACCAGACCCCAGTTATCAGATTACACTGGATACATTGTTGTTGTTATTGTTGTAGTAGTAAATATGAGTAATTTAATAAAATAAATGTTTAATAAATACTTTCATGAAAGGAGTGCAAATGCATTGTGAACAAATTCTAAATAATCTCTCTTTCCAATCATAATGTCTTTTTTGATGAAATAATTGTTATCATTAGCATCAGGCATCAAGAAGATGCAAATTACAGGTAAAGTTAGAGCTACCTGGTAGCATCAAAAAGCAAAAAATCACCTTGTTAGCTTTCTACGGTCAAAACAAACTATCTTAAATACGGTGAGCTAACAAAGTCCAAAAAAGTTTTCAGGTGAATCTACGGGGAGACATTTGCCCAACTAAATAAATACAAAAGGCGGTTTGCTTTCAAGGTTGGTGTTGGGGTTGATAATCCATCAAAGCATCTTCTATTCCTCTCCTTCCATATGCTCCAAAAAATTGCGGCGGGTATCATTCTCCAAATGTTCTTAATGGTGTTATCAACCCTCCGTCTGCTCCGGCCTCGATAGCATTCTTGATGGTACGAGGCATAACAACGATTCCAAAAAGTGAACAGAACATGTTCCAAAAATATGATGCAAATCTACAATGCGAAACATAAGGTTGTTGGTTTACGCCTTCTTGTGACACATGTAACATCTATTAGCCATATGAATTTCCCTTTTCATAAGGTTGTCCGGGGTCAAGCATGCCTCATAAAGAGCGGTCCGGCTAAAACGGATGACCACGGGGGGCGGTTTGATTTTCAGTTAGTTTCCAAGGCCGAGAAATCGGTAATTTCATTTTGTTCCATAATCATTTTATATCCTTTCCTCACGGTGTATTTGCCATCACTTGCACCTCCCATTTGAACTTGTCGTGATATGCTCGTTTAGTAGGATGTCGTTCGGTATGGCTAGAAGCGACTAGATCTTCAACCTCCCGGTCTTGAAGATTCCTCCCGGTGTGATGTTCCGGATGTGCCCAATTTTGTTTTGAGTGATGGTAGATTCGGGATGACAAGCAATCGAAAAATAGCGGGATAGTCATGTCTTAAGGTTGAGTTTCCCGGCCATTTCTCCTTCAGAACACGATTCGTGACCATTGCTGTCAAAAAGTGATGATTTTCGAGAACTCTCCCATGCCGTATATATGCTTCCAAACTCCTACCCCATGTGGTGCACTAGTTAGTTTGGTGCACCATTTGCTTTGAGAACCATGCTTAGCATTAACCACCCTCTTCCATAGAGGTTGATCCTCTTGTGTGTATCTCGAGCCACTTCATCAAAAGACACTTGTTATGGGGTGCGAATCTTTGATTCCCAAACCACCTTGATGCTTTGCATAATAATCTTTTCCCACTTTACTAAATGGAACTTGTGCTGTTCTATTACTTTCCCGAGGAAATTCCTCCTTATTCTATCAGCTTGTTCCCAACTTTCGTTGGCATAGGGTATAGTGACATGTAGTAAGTGGGAATGCTATCCAGACACACTGCGATTAGAGTGATGCATCTCCCATGGAGAGGTATTGCATTTGCTAAGAAGCTAACCTCTTCTCAAATTTTTCCACCACTCCATCCCATATAGCGGTAGACTTATATTTTGCACCCAATGGGAGGCCCAAATATGTGGTAAGAAATGTGCCGATCTTTAGCCCGAATTCTAAACTCTAGGTTTAGCACTTCATTTTGGATAAATCACGCTTTTGTGCATGTTAATATCTGATTTGAAAGAGCTTCTAAAATAAGAAGGGTTAGATTTAAATAGAGCACACGATCTCTGTACGCACCACGGAAGATCGGTGTGTCATCGGCATACGATAGGTGGGAGATGTTGATTGTGTCACGACACCCACATCAAAGCCTCGATCCATTGCAATGCTTTTCTTGTGTCTAGTAGTCTGCTTAGTCCTTTCATAGCAAGAATGAAAAGGAAGGGAGAGAGGATCTCCCTTTGCCTTAAGCCTCTTTGAGGGAGAAAAAGCCAGCGAGCTTCTATTGACTAGGACAGAGTACTTCACTGTTGAGATGTTAAAATTGATCCACTTGATCCAATCATAATGTCCAAAATTAAACATCTCAGATTGTTAAAATAAGTACTCCAATCTATCTCCTTTTTACGGTAATCGACTAACCATTGATCTTAGTCACATACTCAAAATTTATGATAAATAATTACTAAATTTCCAAATTAATCATGTACAGTCAAATCTCTCTATAACAGTATCGTCGAGTCCAAAAATTTTCAGCTGTTATAGAGAATAGCTGTTATACACCTATAACAGCATTGACATTTAAATAATACTTCGCTGTTATAGGCAAAAAAGATGCATAAAATCTAATTTTCATTTTTAATTGTCAAATTCTAAAGTTAATCACACTTTATATAACGAAAGAAGTTCGTTTAATGATGAAATTATATATATTCATATGATCTATTTTGTCATAAATAGTGTATTAAATGATCAAATATTTGGTCAAAATCTCTACAGTTATTATTGGTAATCATAGGTACTCTATTTGTGTAAAGATGGTTAATTATTATATTACAAAAAAAAAAAAAAGATAGCTGTTATATAGGGTAATTTTACTAAAAGTTGGTTGTTGTCATTATAGAGAAGTAAAATATAACATAAAAAATCGGTTTTGAAAAAATTTGGCTGTTATAGAGAGTAGTTATATGTGAGTGGTTATAGAGAGGTCATTTCCATGTCCATAATCGTCCATGAAAAATTCAATTTTGTCCACTTCCCACCTCTTTATAAACTCCTTTATATAACTTCCTTGCCCCCTTCCATCTTCATCTCTGTCTTCTGCAAACACTCTCTGCAACCAAAGAAAAAAAAAATGGAGCATAGATATGAAACAAACAACAACACCCATCATTCAAAAATCCAAATTTATCTCACTGCATCTAAACACTTTCTTCAACACCGCAACTTTCAAGATTGCATTAAATACGCTTTAAAGGCCATTGAAATTAATCCACATCACACCCAAACTTCACAAATCCTAGCCATAGCCAAAGTTTTATTACATTCAGATGAAGACCCAAATTACTATTCTATCCTTGACCTTCCAAACTACACTCAAGACCAACAACTCATCAAAAATAATTTCAAGAATGTCACAAATCTCTTAAACCCTAATAAAAATGTGTACCCTTTTGCTTCTGAGGCTTTTAAGGTTGTACTTAGAGCTTGGTCTGTGCTTTCTAACCCGACCCATAAGACCCGTTTTGATAACGGGTTGAAAATCAAGAAGAAAAAAGAAGAAGGGACCTTTATGAATACTTTTTGGACTGTGTGTCCTTATTGTTACTATGTTTATGAGTTTTTTAAGGTTTATGAGGATTGTTTGGTGAGGTGTCAAAATTGTAAAAGAGGGTTTCATGCTTTGCAAATTGTGGGCTCACCTCCACCTGCTGACGTGGCAGAGAAGGGTGAGTATTATTGTTTTGGTTTTTCTGTTTTGGGTGTGAAAGGGAAATCTTTGTGGTCCCCATTTGTGTATAAAAATGAGGAGGGATTTAATGTTGATGA
Source organism: Lycium ferocissimum (assembly GCF_029784015.1). Taxonomy (NCBI): domain Eukaryota; kingdom Viridiplantae; phylum Streptophyta; class Magnoliopsida; order Solanales; family Solanaceae; genus Lycium; species Lycium ferocissimum. Next base: position 4,210,854 of record NC_081347.1, read on the forward strand.
GTTTATTGACATTTCTGATGATGAGGCTGAGGAGGATGGAAATGGGAAAAAAGAGGAATTTTTGGGGGTTGAAAAGGAATTTGTGAAAACTAATGGTGGTGAAGTGGAGAAAGGTAAGAAAAAGAGGATGAAAATGGTGGGTAAGTGTACAAAGAAGGTGTTAGGGAAGGGGAACAGAGTTAACATGAATGAGGTTGTTTATTCTGAAGTTGAGGGAAATGATGATTTTTTTGGTAATGTGGGAGAAAAGACTAAGGAGAATAATAATGTTGAGTTTTTTGTGGGAGATGATGATGATGATGATATCTATGTTGGTTTGCAAGAAGATTTTGATATGGGGGTTGAAGATATTGGGACATTGTTTTTTTGAGTAATTTAGGAAGTTCTGCCTCTCTCTTTTTTGTTTTGTTATTATGTTAGTAGTACTATTATTGGGTGGTACAATTTACTGTTGCCAAAATTGGGTAATAGGTGGATACTGATGTTAATAGCGATAGGCCTCTTTATTGATCAAGAAAGATATATGATTGAAATGGTAAGAGAATTGATATGGACCTTTATTTCATTATTATTGACTAACATGAGCAGATTTTTGTTTCCTTTTTTAAGGCATGCTTTCTTCAATAGTGTGACCATTTATGTGTGTGTTTTGTCTTTGTTGATTTACTTTTTAAGAGTAAAATGAGTAAAATTCTATCTGACAGCTTATCATCACTTCCATTTGACTCTATTGAAAGAGGACTTGAAATTTATGATGAAGTTCTTGATTTCTTTCAAGTCAACCTCCTCTAATTTCTAGGCAAATAGATTTGTCCCGGAGGCTCTCCGGCCAGGGAGGAGCTTGCTATCGTAACCTTTTCTCCCCGTGATGTGAAAAAGAGTGACGAACTCATTTTTATTCAGTCATAGGTTGGTCCAAAGAATAATCCTTTCTTATCTCTTTTGAAGGCCTTTGTCCTACTTATAGTATCAGTCCTCCAGCCTATACTTGACTACTTGTGTTTTTTATTAACCAGGAACACATGCATTTTGTTGGCATTCAAAAAAAAAGATTATTCAATCCTCTAGACAACAAAAGGTGCGTAGCCTCTTCTGAACCAAATAGGTATTGAACACTGTTGAACTGCTATTCTTTCTATTTCGTTGCTGCAACATTTACTATTCTACTCAATTCCCAATTTCAATTTTCAAAATTGATCAGCACCTACATATTAGATGTTAAAGTTCTTGTTTGAATGAGCTTTATGGATTTGTATTCAGCCTCTGTTCCTGACTCATTGTATTGGAGCAGCTGCTTCACCATTTGTTGGGCTTTTTTGTTATCTTTTGCCTCCTGATAATGATGTTTAATTCTTGTCCTTGTTAACTTTTCCTAGTTTTCCTTGGATTTTGGAAAATGCTTCAAAATGCATTGAAGCAGATAATCTGTCCGTAGGATTTTGCTCATGATAATACAACATCAACTTGCTTGTTATCTAGTAATTACCAAACAGATGAAGAAAGTTGAGAATGATGGGGTGGGGTTCAAGATTCAAATTTAAGCAGAGACAAAAATACTATGTGACTTTTTCCCATCTATTCAATCAATCATGCGGGTGGGGCAGTAGGTAGGTATCAGCAGATTTACTCGAGGTGCGTACAAGTTGCCCGAACTACACGGCTATGGAAAAAGAAAAGGTCACAGAGTGTCTTCTTTGGATTTTGCTTATGTGTTCCAAGTATATGGTTGGACTGAATAGATGTTACGCTGTTCACTTAGCAGAACTTGCTTTTACATCTTGTTCTTCTTTCTGCTTTAGCTGCATGATGCACTTGTTCTGCGCTTTGTCTTGCTTAGTCTGCCTTCACCCATCTTTGATATGGCTAGTAAATAAAGAATATGGTATACTAACAGAGACGGAGGCAACCTATTAGTACCGGCTTCATTTGAACCCAGTACTTCTGACGTAGAGCATATACATGTAAAAGTTCACTGAAATTGCAACAAACGGTAATATGAACTCACAACTTTTAAAATAATATAGCGTCAATGTTAAAAACCTTAAATGTTGAACCAATAAAGCTGAAATCCCGGATCGGACTCTGTATACTAATTTTTTCCCATCAGATCAACTTAAGTCTTGGTGGATAGCGTTGATCATACCTCTAGTGAGGGTAGCAGGTATTGAGGCATTTGCAAAAATGTTTTCTTTGAGGCTATTCTTTAAATTCTGTCCTCCATTAGCTCAATAAGCTAGTCCGCAAAAACTAAAAAATCATCCAACTACTTTTTAGGATTATTTGCACTGCATGACCTTTTTTGGGCAGCTCTTTAAATTTTGTATCCGTTACTTTTGTTGGCTGTTTCGTGGTGTTGTAATTGTAATGCCTTCCTTCTCTTGAATGCCTTTCAATACTTGTTTGCATTTTATAGCGTCAAGAACATTTTGTTTATTTTAAATTTTTTGCTTTAATACTGAAGATCATAAAAACTCTTCCATAAAAGACAGGTATAAACATTATATAACTATAAAGACAAATCTTGGAAGTACATGGCACTCAATACAATCTCTCATGAAATTAAAAAAAAATATAATCAAATTATAGGAATTAATGACGGAAAAAGTATACTATATCCCATAAGGCTAAGAATACTGAACTCATATAGACACAACTCAAGAATGCAGAATTAAATATATAAGGGGTGCTAGATTATGATCATTAATTCGAAGGGTGGGACATAAGTCATTTTCCTTTCTGGCATGTTTTTTCACAGTTTTTGAGGATATGCTTTAGATTAGAGAAGTGATTTAATTTGTGTTCTGACAAATGAGAATCTCTAGTGTGTATATATAGGTATATGCCATGAATTGATATTTTTTGATGACTAATTAGCTGTGTAACCATGTCTATTTTTTTCTTAACTGGTGGTGTTTGTCAACCTAATATAGGTTTTAAAACAACAAAACAAAACCTACTACTCCATATCAACAGCAACAACAACATATCCAGTATATTCTCACAAGTGAAGTCTGGGGGAGATAGAGCGTACGCATACTTTACCCCTATCTTGGGAGCTAGAGAGGTTGACTTTCAAATAAGGTCAGAGTAGAATTAACATAAATAAAGAAGTCATCGCAAAATATAAAAGAAAGCATAACAAAGCATTATGTACAAAGTAAATAGTAACTACAACAACTAATACTCTCACCGAAGTACAAGAGACATCAGAAAGTAGCAGAAATCGAACAACAATAAGCTACAGGATAGTGCTACGCCTATGGGAAGTGTGCGAGACAATGCTCTGCTACCTGCTAACCTTCTACCCTAACCGTACCCCTGTCCCCCACAACCTACTGCTCCATATATTACATAAAAAAAATTGAGAGTCTTAAGTGTGAAGTTGAACTAACAAAATATTCCACGCTTACATCTTATTCAACCCCTTGCATCCTTCACCAAAATTTCCCCTATATATATCCATTCCACCAATTCGAATAAAAGAACTCCCACTTTGAATTTCGGCAAAAAAAAATACAGTTTTATCTGATTATGGCAGATTTCAGGAATTGATAATGGCAACTCTCGGCCACCTTCGAGAATTTATGCTTACTGCATTCTAATACCTTAGCCTTGCAAAATTTTAAAATGCAAAAATTATGTTTCATATGATTGAACGATTAAATCACTTCATCTATCAAATCTCATTTTTATGGGTCAAAAAAGTGGAATTTTACTGGAAGCCTGGACCTCCAATTACTTCTGAGTAAATTTTGATTTATCATTGGTGGAAAGTATATGGAGAATAAATATAAGATAAGGCCATTATAAGATAAGGCCTTTCTGATTGACCGTTGTGTATCAGTGTCTCACAGAGACAAATATTTATCTTTAGTTTGATGTTTACATTATCGTAACTTTGCAATATCTTGAAACTTGACTATTAGTAATATATCATCTGAGAATTTTTAACCCTCAATCTATCGAAACATAACATGAATCTATAATGCTATTCTAATTTCATGTTATTTTTTTTTCTCGAATTCTTACTTGCTTCAACATTAAAATTTTCCTTTAAAACTTTTCTCGTTCTCGAAAGGCAAAAATAAAGGCGGATTCACGATTTATTTACATGATGACCTCAAGTTAATATATAATAATAACTGAATTCAAAATAAAATATTTGTATATGTAAATATCGAATGGATAACTTAATGGGCTTCTTACGAAGGGGAAAATGATAACAACAATTATAGCCCATCTTTTACTTACATCTGACGTGGCCTGAAGTTCTTTGCGAATCTCTTATATACGATATCTGAAGAAATTGTCAAATGTCCATGTTTCATTTAATGATCCATATGTCACCTACACTTTATCACTACAACAGTGACAGTGCAATTAATTAATTCAAAGCACTAAGTGCTGAATTTTTACTTGAAGAAAATTACAAAATTTAAAGATGTAGTAAGTAAAAATACTTATTTCACTTGAAAGACTCAAAATTACACCAATGAACACCTTGTATACAATGTTATACATAAATTTACATTGGCTATATACTTTCATAGACCGAATATATATTGTTATATAGTGAATATACACTACATAAAGGCAAACGATAAAAATCCTTCTCGTACGTCTACACTGTATATACTGTATAACTATGTATACATGTGTTTCATCTTGTATAACTCTTAGCATGCATAGATACGTGGATATATAATCTATATACATATTTATACATAGATATACAAAATATATACATATCTTATAAACTACTTTACTCCCTTCAAAATAAATTGACAGTAAAAAATCAAATTCAACATGAATATCCATCAACTCCACATTAATACTGAACCATCTTTACATATAGACCAGAGTCATACCCTGTGGAAAGCCTTTGGGTACTTCCCAATGAACATCTTGATTAAACCACCTCCTCAAACGTTAGGACTCCAAACCTCACAACGGACTATCATATCTTCCACTAAATACAAGTTTATAAAATATATGCTGTTAGTTAGTTGTCATTAGAAAGTAATTTTAGTTGTTCGGGAGCTCCAAAACTTGAATCTCAAAGTTAAATTTGGAATATGGCTTTTACTTTCAACAATTGGTTTGTACTCGTCTTTATGATGATCTAAATGTTGACCATAATAAGATTAGTGTTAATAGCTATAATATGTGGAAATACACTAGTAATTGTCGACGAACTTTAGAATTGGAGAAAATAAAACACTGATATTTATTTCATATTTGCTAGTACATCATTTCCAGTACACATAACACATGCATGCATGATGCAACCTGCATTAGGCTAAGGCCTAAAGGTAGAACTCCAAAAACGTACGTACTTATTTTCTTTATTATGGACTAAATTACGACTGGTGGATGGAGTACTTTGAAGTTGAAGTTCTTCATTTATTTAAGGGTTATTGGCTTCCAGAGATTCTTGAGCAGTTCTGCAACAGCTTGTGCAGCTTCCTCCTCTCCCATATCCACCGCAGCATCCGTATCTGCACCCTCCACCGTGGCCCCGGCCTCCATGACCGCCGCTTCCGTGGCCCCCACCGCCATAGCTGCCACCACCATGACCACCTCCTCCGTAGCTGCCGCCACCGTGACCGCCTCCTCCTCCATAGCTACCACCTCCGTGACCGCTTCCTCCGTAGCCGCTGCCTCCACCGCCACCACCATAGCCTTGTTTTGCAGCATTTAACTGGCCTTCATTTGCTGCTACATACACAAACATACAACAAATTATATATATTGTCGCATGATGGTATTTGACTGGATACTATATTTGTGGAAAAAAATACTGACTTTAATTTTAACACGCGTCAAAAGAGTATCCTTAATTGTGGTCTCACAAATACGTCATGATGTTTGTAGCCCTCTCCATTTTCTCTCCATTTTCTGCATCATACAATAGTTTTAGATTAGAGACACATGGCTTTAAAGTTAGAATTAATGACTAAGATTTAATTGATTAAAACAAGACCCTAACCATAGTTTATATAATTAATAACTTATCCATAAATATATTAAAATACTTTCTCTCTCTTCCTATTTAATATTCTATCTTTTTTTCAATCATGATAACTCTTTAATGGTGATATTTGTAAAATAGACAACTCTTTCATTAAAATATACAATTACCAATTGAATAATGGGGTCTATATTATGTGAATTAGTAAGCATCATAATTGAAAAAATGGAAAATATCACCAATTGAATAATGGGTCTATTAGGGGAAAAAAATTAAGTGGCAAAAAATAATCTGGTAAATTAGAAAAAATATTTTACTGGGTAGGAAAAGTAAATAGGGAGAGAAAGAAAAATATTCTAATATATTTATGAATAAGTTATTAATAATGTAATCATGATTAGGGTATTGTTTTAATCAATTAAATCTTAGTCATTAATTCTAATCCATGCCATGTGTCTCTAATTTAAGGTATTATTTTTTCGGAAAATGGAGAGAAGGGGGAAATGGAGAGATCTCACATTTTGTGTTATTTTCAATCCCACAAATACGTCATGATGTTTGTATAGTTATGAGAGCATGCATGCAGAAGCGAAGGTAGAGTAGAAGATATGGATTCGGCATATTACAATAGTTTTGGTTAAAATAAAGCTTTGTATCTGTCTTTAAAGATTCATCTAATATATACAAATTATTATCACAGAACTCAATAACTTAAACGGGCTAGAATCACGAATTTAAATTTTTAAGTTTTGAATCCGGCTCTGATTATTCTGAAAGCATGTCATTATGGGTAAAAAGTGATATTTAATTTTAAAATCTTTTCAAATAGAGAAAAAAGATCATTTTAGAACAAATTAAAAAGAAAGGGCGTCATATAAAGTGTAAATTATGAATACTTATTTTTTATTTCTTGTCATCGAGTGAAAAGGTCTGTTCACAATATACATCATGATGGACGAAAACGAACTACATAATTTCCATGAACTATATCTTTGTACGTCAATAAATCCATATGTTTAAGAAAGATAGAAATACTAATATAGTCTTAATCTTACTTAAATCTTTAGTAAGTTCCTAAGGCTAAAAATATATGAGTAATGTTAGATCTGAGTATAATATTGCCGCAAAGCGTAATCTCATAAAGACATATTTATAAAACTTTTACAAGTAAAGATAAAATCTAAATGATAATCTAAAAAAGGACATTTGGGTAAATCAGCCTTTACCTTTAGTGTCATCTTGAGATTTCTTCTCATCAACTGCTAGAGCAAGAAAAAGGAAAGCACACAAAAGTGCTCCGAGAATTAGGGTATTAAGCTTCATATCTTGCAACTTTTTTCAATAGCCAACAAGAAAGATTTTTGAGAGTACAATGATACTGGCTTTCTGCTTAGCCTCAATTTATAACCAAAAAATCCCACTAGGAGACATAAACTATGAAGTGTTTCTGGTGATGATCTGGCTCTGAACTCTAGTCTATCCTTTTCATTTGACGTGTCCAATTAGTTTGATATATAATGGAATATGAAAAAAAATTGATGTTAAATAAAAAATAGTATAATGTATCAAAATGTCTTTAAAATTTATGTTCTTCAATATGTCAAGTGTGATATTAAAAATAACGGATTCTAAACAGAGAACGTTGTATTCTTTTTTATACAGACACTATCAAAAAAGTGCTAATTTTCAATAGAAACTTTTGACGAATTTCTTGTCAGAATTTGGCTTGTCGATAACGTTTCTGAGGATGCTTAGATAGATGTGTGGGCGCGCCAAGAGAGATAGGATTAGGAACGAAGATATGCGTGGTAAGGTAGGAGTGACTTCAATGGTAGACAAGATGTGAAAAGCGAGGCTGAGGTGGTTCGGGCATGTAAAAAGGAGGAGCACAGATGCCCCGGTGAGGAGGTCGAGAGGTATAGGTAGACCTAGGAAGAATTGGGATGAGGTGATTACACATGACATAACTCATCTTCCTCAACCGAGGACATGGCCCTAGATAGAAAAATATGGAGGTTGTAGATTAGGGTAGAGAGTTAGTAGGTAGTCAGGAGAATTTCTGTTTCTTTTGGGTGAGTATGGTTTTGCTTAGAGCACCTTGTCGGCTCCCTTTTCTACTTATCAGTATCGTTATTGACATTATATTACTATCTTATTCTTCAAACTGTGTTATTACTGTTGTTTCTTTTACTTGAGTAACCTTTCTGATTATTACTATCAGTACTTTTCTTTTCTTCAGTAATTTCACCATAGCTTTTACTTTTGTATTTGTCAAAGCACTTTTTTTTTTGGCAAACATTTTTCTTAAGCTGAGGGTCTATCAGAGACAATCTCTCTATCCCCTTCTCCCCTCCCCCTCCAAACAAGCTAGGAATAAAGTCTGTCACCCGCCTGAGACTCCACATAGTGGGATGATACTAGGCATGTTGTTGTTGTTGTTGGTAACGCTTTTGATGAATTATCCATCGAAAATCTCTTACCGTCAAGTCAATTTTCATAGAATATCCATTAAATTAAAGATTTTCATGTAGTGACACGTAAATTGAAATGGAGGAAGCATACATTTAGAAACTTTCTTCATGGTATGACGAACTGATTATGGGCCTTGGAAGAAAAAAAGGAAAACAAGCAAGCTTGAGCTAAGCTACGTGGTGAATTAGGAGGATGTACATGTGGAATTTGAGATAATGCTGCTTACAAGGAAACATTTTGTCACTATCTCCATATAGTCAATATATTGGATTCTTTTGTTAATCATTGTATCTCATTTTCAACATATTGAGGTAAGCGGAGAAGTGGCGAAGTATAATTCTGATAAAACCGACTCCAAAGAAATACGAAATGATGTCATACTTCGAAATTTAAACTTGTGACCTAAAATATAATAAATGGATTTGATTAAACCCCTTCATTATTATTAGGAGGAAAGTGCACCAATAACTGTTTTTATGACTCCTATATAAAGAATAGTTGAAATATTTGAAGTCTTTTACTTTATTTCATAATCAACTTCTGACTATTGAATTTGAAGTTAAAATTATGAATCTGGAAGCTAAGTTAAGTTTTGCCCTCGAGTCTGAAGTTTAAATGTTGTTAGTTCTCGCAGGCCTGATTTTATTGCACAGTCTGAAGTTGACCTGAAAGCTTAAAGAAGATGAAGAAGCAAAAACAATCTGAGTTTGCCAAAATTCGCTATATTTTAAGTACTTTTTAAAAACTAATCATATTTTAAATAGGAATACTCAAATTAGAGCGACTACGAGATGAGATGGAGAGGACATGTGGATGCATTTATCAAACTACTCTTGTGTTTCAGCAATTTGTAAAAGAATAGTCTAACAAAATTATAAGCAGGGGAGGAGACAGAAGGTATACTACAAGACAAAAATTAATAATTTTAATGAAAATTTATATTTGTGTTAAAAAATTTATTTAATAAATATGATGTTACCAAATAGATACACTTGAAATATACTAATTCAACGGAAGATTTAGCCCATCAACCCCATATTAAGTTTCAAATTACAATACTTACTCAGATGTTTACATCTAACTTAATAATTAATCTTAAGAATCGACAATTTATCATCAAAACACATATCACTTAACCATGTTAAGAAAAGTATATGCAAGATTGTATGTCTTACATTCGTTGAATTGATATAAACACCCAATACAAATAAATTTTAACCAAAAATATACTACGTACATGCTAATATTCTTTGTTTTTTTTCTACGTATTTTCATCAGCATATGGATGTATGTATCCTCAAAAATATCCCCGTTTTGCTGGACGTATTACGTATATGGATGCATGCACCATGTACGTGTCCTAAAAAGTATTCTCCTAGTGCTTCCAGCAAATGAGCTAGTATTTGTTTGGTCTTGAAGGCAGTGACACAACCACAGGAATAAAGAGGATTTAATTGAATTTCTTTCATCGAAAAGTTATACTATGCAGATAAGGTAATAAATAAACTTTTGGGCACATATATGAATTCTTAAAATAAATTTTGGCACATATATGAATTTTTAAATCCTATTGACGTAAAAGAAATACAAATTTTAAAATTTGTATGTGATTTTCCGTATTCATTACAATCCCTTTGCCAAAATTCTTAATTTTGTCACTGCTTGAAGGACGTTCAACCAAAATACTCAGGAGTAGCTAAAGGATAATTGTAGCATCAATAGTCCAGCCGTATAGAGCCTAGGAATGAGGACCCTTGTTAGAGTCCACATCGGGTGTGAGATGGACCATTTACCATCTTATATAGTCTTCGATAATTATTGCATTATGTGTTGATTATTGGGATTGAATTAGGTGCATCACTACTAAAAAAATTATATTTTCCCACTAAAAAAGTATTCAGTGACTATTTCCCACTAAATGTCAGTGGAAAAAAATTTAAATAGTATTGTTTTCACACGAAAAAAGTATGAAGCTTTCAAATAAGCCAAAAGAGTGAACTGCTTCCCCACCACGCGTTTTCCTATTGAAATTTGGTTCGGTGGGAATGATGTTTTAAAATCAAGTTTTATAAAGACAAATTTTCCACGGAATGTCAAAAAGTTTTTAAAAACATCTTTTTCTAAGTAATGCATCGAGTTAAGACCATTTCGAATTTCGATTTACCTCGACGTTGTTCCACATGTTATATAATTCACGCTTCAAATGTCTAGTCTTAAGCGTGTCAGGAGTATTAAAGTCCCACAATGGTGTGGAAATGGGGTCGTTTGCCTCTTTATATGATCTTGAATTCTTGAGCAATGTAAACAGAAAAGCTAAACAGAACATGGATAAATTTCAATCTGAAATTCAGCATTTGATCAAATCCAGAATAGTTTTGTAATACTAGCAACGAGAGTTACCATGCGCAGTTTTATACTATATTCTTAGACACTATCCCAATATAAAACAGAAGTTGTTTTTGTCACGCAGAAACTTCATTCTCAATTTTATGAGATAAGACATTATATACTTATATACAAGGGAGAACCCATAGATTTTGTGGTCCTCACAGCTGAGAACTTTGATACTTTGTTCAATCAAGATACTACACGTGGGCCTCTACCATTAGCTCCCACTGCCTTTTCCTTGTCTATTTCATTTTTCACACTTCTCTTTTTCTTAAAGCCTAGAGGAAAAAAAATCTTTAAGCCCATTCATCACGGGCCTCTGCCATTTATATATTGACATTGTGGTAATCTTTTCTTGTCCTTATTCTTTACTCCGTTCTGTTTACTTATATTTCATGGTATTTTTAGTTTTTCTACGTAATTTAAAATAAATATGTTATTTATATAACCAAGAAGATAATATTTTTGTCTAAAAAATTATTCTCATTTAGATAAGTGAAATTTTAATATAACCAAGAAATCATATTAAATTTGTACTATTAATTAAGGATAATGTAGTGAAAATACTTCTTACATATTTAAGGTTAGTAATATTTTAAGGGGTATGTCCGAACTAAAAACACCTTTTGATATGTACCGGATGGAGTATTAGATTACCCTTTGCATTATTTGTCATTATACATGGTAAAATTTTAGCAACTTTGGAGTCACATTTTCGTTTCCACCTAAAGCTTTTATTAGATCTTACTAATTACTCTTCCTTCATACCCCTTCCGTCCACTTTTACCTGTCACATTGCGCTTCTCGAGAGTCAAACTGAATAAACTTTGACCAATATTTTAAGATTTTTTTTCATTATATTAATATGAGAAGAATTGCAGCTTATATTTTTTATAATTTCCGAACGTCTATAAATACCAAATTAATCTTATTTAATTTAGTTCGAGAGAGAGAGAGAGAGAGAGAGAGAGAGAGAGAGAGAGAGAGAGAGAGAGAGAGAGAGAGAGAGAAGATTAGTCAAATTGACTCTCGAGAAGCGAAACTTGACAAGTAAATGTGAACGGAGGGAGTATCAATTTATGTGACATTTTTTTTTCAAGAGTCAATTTGATTAAATTTTGAAGTTAAATTAAATTAGAGAAACTTAAATATTTTAAATTAAAATATAAATATTTAAAAATTATACAAAAGGTACTATAAATTACAATTTTATTTTAAGAATAAACCATATATGAGGAACTAAATTGTTCTTAGGTTTATTTAATAAATTTAGTTATATTCCTTTTTTTCGTCTAAAACTAAAATCATTCAAGTCACGCATTCATACGTGGGAGAGCAAAGCTTAAACCGGCACATTTAACTAACATAAACTCATACAACATAGATTATCATGAGCGAAATTAATTCCTAATATTATATTTAAGAAATCTATCCGTGTCTATAAAATAAAGAAGTTACAAATCCATTAAAAGAACCAATATTTTTATTTTAAGTTTTTCAACGAGTTGTAATTATTTAAATCATCTTACTTTGCGGTAATGCCGAGTCGCTTATTTTCCTTTGGTATTTAATAATCTCTCTTGCCAACCGTCCTTCCTATAAATAATTTAATGTTTAAAAATCATCGAATTAGGTGAATAAACTTTAATAATTATGAAGACTTATTAACAATGCATGTTTAAGATGCCTCTGGATTATATTACTTATGTGATAAGAAATTATGAAGCAAATAATATTTCTTTAATTAAAATAATATTGCTTTTATATCTTGAGTTTGGGCCCGGGCTTAGCACGGGCCTCATATAACTAGTATCTTGTCTAACTTCTTTTCTTTCTTTTTTTCTTTTTGTAAATGAATATTATGGAGTATAATGAAGGAAAATCCTTAACAGTAAAGAGGATGATAGAACATGAATACATGATAGTATATATCTGTTGGCCGATCTGACCCTCTTAATGCATAACTACATTTTGTTGAATGGCGGTTATGCCTGGACCAGCTTCCGTGCACCTCTATTATTTCATTAGTACCTGATACCTCCACCAGTATAGGTATAGGGTAACCCTATCTATCAAGGCTTATGCAAATTGGAATCACCTAAAATTTGAATCCAAGACCTCATGATTCTCCTCCCACTTTATTAACCACATCCTGGTGATGCCTCTTAACGCATAACTACATCTTATCATAGAAAGCCCTAAAATTCCCGAGGGGAGTGGGGGGTGTAGATACATATAGTCTGATAAAATTGAAAATGATAGACCTCAATAAGGTTAAAAGAACCCCTCGCATATGTCTAAAGTCAAAATCTGGAGTTACTATATGATAATCTCAGAACTCTGAACCTTTCTGCATCAAGATTATTAAAAAGGAAACATGGCAAATGTTTTCAAGTTCTTCTCTCACAGATTTCACTTGCCAAATGTTGGCATTCTTGATCAGTAAGAATAGATCAGATTAGCTAGTCAGTTAATTTTATTTAATTATCATGTTCACTTATGTGGGAGTAATGTTACAGCCTAGAGAGCAGATGACCTATGGCCATTGTTGCAAAAATTGCAGCATATTATATGTTAATTTCTAGAACTTCAACTTGTATGATGGCAGATAAGAATTACCTTATATAGCACTATAACTGTATAATCAACTACATAAGAGCTTCCATCAAAGTCAGCCTCCTGAGTTCAAAAAGAAAGAAAATCTTCAGATATGCTCCCTGTCCCAAATTGCTAGTCCTACTATTGGGGTTATGCACAACGTTGTCCACTTTCATTATATGGAAAGTCTTAATACATTTTGATTATGCCAAAACTTTTCTGCAACCACTTTTACTCAACATAGATTAATCCTAACTATATTAATTTTCAATACAAAAAAGTCTAAATATGAGTGAATAAGTTTCTCAACAAATATTAAGCAACTTAACAATCAAAAAACAAATACTTTATTAAAGAACTTATGGTTTCAACTCTTTTAACAATCTGTTTTGAAGTCAAAAACGTGACAAGCAAATCAGAGTCACAGAGTGAGTACCACAAATGAACAAGAACCTGATTGTATTTTGTTTCCACACAGTTAGCTATAATGAAGTATCACTAGTACAAAGTATCATCACCAAACAAGGATCTCGACAATCAGTTATGAGCATTCAATTCTTTTGCAGAAAATACCAACAACGATGATACCACCTAGCATTCTTACCTTGAACTCTCACTGATGACAAGCGTTTCTCCAGCTCCAATTTGCAGATGAAAAGGAAAACATGTGATGCACATCCCTCCAACTCCAAGATGTCAAATCCCAAAACCAGACTCCCCTGGCAATAGTGAGACTTGACTTCTTGGACAGTTCAAGCAGATACACAAATCATACACCTCAATAGGTTTGAATTATCAGGATGTTCATCATATCCCTGTTACTTTCTCGAAAAAAAAAAAAAAGGATGTTCATCATATCCTCTGAATAATGAGATCAAATACAATAAGACCCTTTTTTGCTAAGTAAAGGTATAAGGAGATTAAAAAAATTAGACCTATAAAGCAAATGAGGATAAAGGCTTTGGTACCATATAGCTTTGTGCACTCTAATAAGGAATTATTCCAAAATATAAATAATAATTATTAGATGAATTACCTGGCCTCAGAATTTCTGAACATCACAAGATTGCTATACTACAGAGTTTGCGCAGCTTATGCAGCATATATTAAATTTTACGCATGTAAAACAAGCCATATATTAGAAAATTGGATAAACATACAGATGAATCAAACCTCACAACAAGAAATGATACATAACTCAGATGCAACTGGATTCTATGAGCTCGAAGCACGTGAAAAGATTAATCAATCTTGGAAACATGAGCCTGTACCTATCACATTGTCACAGTAAATAAAGGCTCTTCACTGCACAAAATTCTGCTTATCTACTACAGTTAAACATGTTCAGTTCAGAAGAAACTCAGAATACAGCACATGCTTTTAGATTTTAAATCATGTGTTCAGATTCAAATAAGATAATCACAGAGGTTATACATGATAAACAAATCTTTATGGCAATAGTTAGCAGAAAAAACTTCCTTTCACCGTTAGTAGTTGCTAGGCATTTATGGATGTCAAAACTTTCAGTTGACAGATCAAATTGAAAACTAAGTGCTACTATACAGTTCCAATTCTTTAACTTTACTATAACTTGCTTCAATAATAAAGAAAAGAAAAGAGTGATACGTGTAAACAATAAAATAGGGGGGAAATGTGCTAAAGAAAAGGACATTATTTGTCCTATTACACAAAGGAAAAAGACAGCTAAATTAGAAAAGAAGCTACTTGAATGGCCCTCCTCTGGCAAGAATTAGTCCTTATGTTCCAGTGTGACTGGCGATTTTACAATATTCATTCTAAAAGATGCAGAAAATATATCACCTCTCTTTATCTTTGTTTTGCTTAAGTAAATGGTAGCACTGTGTACAGTAGCACACAAAGCCTATGCAATTTTAAACTGAAGAATGACCTCTATCATAATGTGCAACCAAGGATTTGCATACAGACCATCATTACAGCTAGCTAAGGCTAGCAACCAAGTGTTATTCTTGAAAAGTGAAACAAAAAGTATGGGGAGACTGTACACGTATATCTTTCTGGAAGTTGTATGAACATAAAAGCAAATGAGGATAATCCACCTCTCCTATAGCGACTCGCAATCTCAGAAGGAAGAAAAAAGAGACAGAAAAGTACAATCTGCTTCCAGCTAGAGTGCATCGATCAGGTAAAGCTAGTCTACATGCTAATAATTAGCTCAGACTTCGGAGTCGACGAGAGCATTGGCATGAACCTTTCAAGAACGAGCAAATGTCATTAACCATCCTGACGTGCGGCTTGCTTCTGGAGCAGAAGTAAATTCAGCTATTCACAAGTTCCAGCAAGACTGATATGGAAAAATTCTAGCTTTTGTAGAATACAATGTCACGGCTGCAGTTGGCCTTAATAGCTTCTTCTAAACCTTGTACACGGTCAAAATCAACTTTAAATGTGACCATGGTAACTCCATCTTTCCCGGTATCATAATCCTGCTTGATATCTTCTGCTTGGAAAGACTGTAGCTGCGAATCCAAAAACAGATCCCCGGAAATGCATTAATAGAAGTGAATGTGCAAAGATTATGCTCTTGAAGCATCAAGCTTTTGATTAAGAGAATGAACCAAAAAAAGAGCCAAGCTGAAGAACCAAAATCTATTACCGAATAGCGCAACATTGAGAAATATTATTGTAGTAGCTTTTTCACACATAAGATCAAATTACCTGATGGTATAGAACTCCTAATATTTCAAAAGGAACCTCCAAGCCCATCGGGACCTAAAACCAAAAAGTATTGCTTAATCAATTAGTAGGTCTCAGGTTTATGCTAAACGCACAGAACGAAATGAGAAAAATAGGATCAACATTGCAAGTGGAGTTGAAACTATGTTTATACTTTAGATTTTATGAGACATGTAGGAGCATTTCTCAAACATTCTGAAGCTACTCCTCCATAAGCTCTAACTAGACCTCCAGTGCCAAGTTTAATTCCTCCAAAGTGCCTGCAATTTAGAAAATCAACAACATAAAGATACATGCATGCTTTCACTTATTGGAAACATTTCCCAGTTTAGGCACATGAAAATTTTTTAACCTCAAGAAAAGATGCAAATCTAATTTACATCTCCTCATGGATTATGAATAGTTTGGGTACCTGATCACAACAACCATGATTCTATCCAATCCTGAGGATGCAATTGCAGAATGTATCGGCTTGCCAGCAGTACCGGATGGTTCACCATCATCATTAGTCCGATATTGTTCTCCAACCTAAATAGAACAAATGATGGCCAGCGGCGGATTTAGTCATGGCCCAGGGTGTTCACCCGAACACCCTGGGCAAAAAATTACAGTGTATATTTAGGGTAAATTTTCTGTATTCATGTACATATATTAACTTTTGAACACCCTGAACAAATGCAAAAGGCCAGGTCAAGTGGTCCTGTTGTTTTTCCGAACACCCTGAGTGGAAATCCTGTATCCGCCACTGTATTTGGCATGTTAAGATAAAGAGCCACGAAAGATATAAGCAACTTTGGACAAAACTAAAACTAGAGAGACTCTGTTTCTTATTTGTCCACGTAAGGATAAGCAGTTATTATCATTATGGATGGAAGCAATGGTAACCCAAAATGCTAGTCACTAGGCGTTGTTTGGTTCAAAACTAGGTATCCTTGGATTATAACCAGAATTATAATCATGGGATTATATACCACCTTCTATATGGGATAGATAATCTCATGATTGTGGTTTAAAAAATATTCTGATTATAGGTAATACCCTCAACCAAACGCATAATAGATTCAATCCCAAATTTTATACCGGGATAACCCACTTATCCCTCCAACCAAACGATCCCTAAGTCAATCACATGTTCTCAATAAACCAATGTATCAACTACACTTCAATCACAAACCAGTTGCATACACTTGATAGTGTTTCAACAAGTGTAGCTGCTTTTTAGGATTAATACATTGACACCCCTTAAAATTGCCAGCCAATTTCATTTAGACACTCGAACTACAGTTTATTTTAATTGAGCACCTGAACACATGATACAGTGTTCCTATTAGACATTTTCGGTTCAAATTTTGAAACTTTTTTGCACGTGCTTCAAAAATTCATTATGTACATAAGTTAATCATTTAAGATATGTCACCTCCTTTAATTATACGAATTAGTCTCAATAAATTGTAAAACCTCAAGCATGTTCCAATTGATGATATGTATAATTAAAGGTGATGACATATTTTATGTCGTAAACTTATCTAGGTAATGAGCACTTGAGATCACGAGCAAAAGATCTTCCAAAATTGGAACCGAAAGTGTCTAATAGGAACATTTTATCATATATGTTCAAGTGCTCAATAGGAACAACTCCAGTGTCTAAATGAGTTTTGGTGGCAAGTTTGAGAGGTTGTCGATGTATTCAGCCATTTTTTTTTTTTATGACGAAACGACTTTTAGTCATCAAATCCCAAAAAAATTCTAAACATTTAGCAATAAAAACATGATTTTGGCCACAAGAACATACCTTGTAAGCCCAACAATTATGTGTAGCTCTAGGTTCTCGTACCTAAAATCAAATCCAATCAATCATCACAAAATACAACCAAAACCCCAACTAAAACAAATTCAAGATTACAATTTCAAGAATGAAACAAATTGCAAAGATTCAATCTTTACACATTCAATAGACACAAAAACAAAGAGGGTACCTCAGAAAGGAAAGATTGAGCAGAACGCTCATCAGGAATGTGGCCAGCAATTGCAATAAATTTGCTCTTCTTGATTTCTTTTTCAAAAATAACCCTTTCTTTGAGTGTTGTAAATGCCCCTCTATTAGGATTTGAACTGCTAGTAGTGACCATTTGTTTGAAATTAATACGAAGGTAGAAGTGGTGGTTAATCTTTGAACAAGGAGTGGAAAATAGTAACCAAGAAGCAGACATCTATGGCAGCTATTTCGTCAAGATTAAGGATGTTTGGCACGAGTGGAAAATTAAAAAGGGTAAAATTGAAATTATGAGATTGTGGGAATATACCACTTGGTTTTGGTAATTACAAATTTAGCTGTGAATTTTATCATGTTTTTCAAAATTAACTTTAAAATGGAGTATTAT
This sequence comes from Lycium ferocissimum, assembly GCF_029784015.1. Taxonomy (NCBI): domain Eukaryota; kingdom Viridiplantae; phylum Streptophyta; class Magnoliopsida; order Solanales; family Solanaceae; genus Lycium; species Lycium ferocissimum. Next base: position 4,229,379 of record NC_081347.1, read on the forward strand.
TTTCAAATCAACATCTGTTATAATTTAAAAGAGAAAATTACGCTCTATGAAAATTAAAAAAGAGTAAAATTGAAATTTTTACCCATTTAGTTTATGGAATTGTGAGAAACATACTACTTTGTTTTGGTAATTACGAATTTTATGGTTTTTTCTTCTTCTATTTTTTTTTTAAAAAAAAAGTATTTTTTTAAAAAAAAAAAGTATTTTTTTTTTAATTACAAAGGGTATAAGGGGATTACAACGCGTATTCGACCCCTCACCAATAAGCGTAAAGTTTCCGCATTCGGCCAACCAACCGAACTTACATCCCTATAATTTTATGGTTTTTTCGATATTAACTTGAAATATAATTTTTGAATCAATATTTGTTTTATAATTTGGTTGATTGATGAAACTTGGGATAGAGAATTTAAAATATAAAAGCCCAATTTGAAGAGTATTTCAAGTGAAATAATAATTTTAGCTCACAAAATTTCAATCTTTCTCGAAGAAATTCACACTCAGCATAACTAATCAAATATTATTAAATTTTTAACTCCGACTTCATATACTCTTTGTTATAATTATATGCACGACTCCAACTAGCAACTATCCTTCCTGAGTATAATAGTAAAAATCATTATGAAACGTATGTGCAAAAAGAAAAATCCTCCAAAATGCCTGTCGTTTCACTATAGGAATAAAAATAAATTTAAAAGGTTTTTTTTCATATAATGGTAGAAAAAAAAGATTTTCTATTTTGTTATCTTGAAGAAAGACCTATGCACCTAGGCTTAAATGATAATTTATAACCACTCACGAGTGGGGTGGGATGACATTTGACACTCTTTAATGAGAGATCTCAAATTCAAGCTCTAAGAATATAAAACTTTTTTTTTATAATAAATTATGTACCACGCGAATTCAAATTAATCGAACCAATATGTTTTGAACACCAGACAAATATAACCAAAAGCACATCAATTGTATATCATTCTCATTTTTCTTTTTCTTTTTCTTTCTTTAATTTCTCTTTAAAACTTTCAAGCTATAATTGTAGGTGAGATACTCTAGCATATGTTCCCAAATGCTGAGAACAATTGGCAAAAGCAAGACAAGGCCCAAATAGGAATTTACCATAGGTTTATACATGTTCCAATCCACTAGAGTTTGTGATTTGAATGAATACGCAACCTTCTTTTCTATTTATAATAAAACTCTTTTCCTTCATTCATGCATAAAACATGAATTCATAGAATGCAACTTGCTTTGAAGAGTCATTGTAAGAAGATACTTGTGTTATCATATTCAAAAGTGATGGTTCAATTAATACTTAATACAGTTTGTGAAGATAGAGGTAAGGTTTCAGACACATTTTATACTCCGCAAACCGCACTTGTGGGATTACACTGGTATGTTGTTGTTGGTGTTACAGTTTGTGAAGATGTTTTGGCATTTTAGGCATTAATTGGACGATGTAGTATTTATGCATACAAGTATAAACTTAAGTGATAAGGGCATAGCTGACTGATGGTTTACTTTTGTCCACATTATTACGTTTGACGAAAAAAATATCCAGAATGAATTTGAGTAGCATGTGTAGCGAAAATATTTGTGCACTATTATAATTTATTTGGTCAAATTTTTAGAAAGCAAAATACTTATTTTGGTGTTAGTTGCTTGATCAAACTTTGCAAAAGAACGAAAAAGACACCTTTGAATATTAAAAAGTAACAATTATTTTTCTGCTACAAGAAAGAAGCTGAAAAACAAGATTCTTCTTAATAGTAGAAGCACAATTTAGTTTTGGTTTTTTCAGGACAAGATTCTCCAAAACAAACTACTTGTACAATACTAACACTAACACTTATAAAAGATGGGTAATTTACATATATATACGTATTTAGGGAGAATATTTACGAAACGTGACGACATTTTTTTATTTATAAAACATGACATTACAATACCTATACACATACACATTCTACCAAAAAAAACCCATTCCAACACCCAATTCCAAGACCTCTAGTTCCGTCCATCCTCCGGCCCATCCGTCGGAATTGAAGGGGACGGAACCGAGTTCAAAACCTACCATTGTTTGTTCTTGTTGTTAATGATGCCAATAAGGAGTTTGATACTTTCTGGTGGGTTGATGGAATGTGGAGAATGAAAGGAGAGTGTAGAATAATGAAGAAAGATGATAAAACCCTAGGTGTATGAATCGTTGCTTCGGCCAGATCTTCTTCTTCATTGCTCCGGCCAAACCACTGTCCCCTTCGTCTTCTTCGTTGCTCCCAAAATGTGACCGACTATTTTTTCAAGTGAGCATGAAAAATATGTGTGAATCGTGTATAAAAAAGTTGTACGAATATACGTGTCGTATTCATACACTAATTATACACTCGTAGAGAGAAAAATAAAATTTTCTGACTCAATATACTTGACTTCATACAAAGATTCATACATCGTCAAGTTTTGTAATTATTCTTTATGTTTTGTAAATAAGGAAAACTATCGTCAAGCCAGAATATTTCTCCTTAATATATATATATATATATATATATATATATATATATATATATATATATATATATATATATATATACACGTAGTTTTCCCTGAAATGATTTGACCAGATACAGATTGCAACTATTTGAACTTATTCTTCGTTAAATTTCTATTTTTCAAATGTTTTCCAATATTAAACTTCTTTAACATAATTTGAATGTTAGAACAAAAAGTCGCTTTGGCCGAGTGGTTAAGGCGTGTGCCTGCTAAGTACATGGGGTTTCCCCGCGAGAGTTCGAATCTCTCAGGCGACGAATATTCTTTTGCCTTTTCCTCTATCAAAAGTGGTCCTGGCAAAAGGCAAAGTCAATCAACACCTCCCCCTAATAAACCCAAGCCCAAATGCGGTGACTCGGTTCTGTTCTTTCCAACTTTCTAGGCGATTGCGTCAAAACAGTACTTATTTGTCATTCTCCTTTGGGCGTCACACAAGTGTGAACGGCTCACAAGTGAAGTCAAGCACTCAAGCTGTAATTATTTGGTAAATTTCCTTTATTTGGACTTTTTTAAACTTTTTTTCTTATCATTTTAATTAAGTCCATCATGAT